>NC_056732.1:30340129-30437629 GCF_019279795.1 Protopterus annectens | reverse complement strand
GTACCCCAGGAACTGCAGCTTACAGCCTTAACCCCTTATGCTAACTGCCAGACTCCAAAAGTGCTGTTGTACTTTTCAGCAACTGTGGTAGAAACTCAAACCTACGATCTTCTGACATGAAGTTTGGCACATTATGCATTAGGCCATATAGCCAATACTACTGGCAGCACAGATGTACAGAGTTTGATTCCTTACACCTTAATTTGCCTAATTTCTGACTGCAAGTAGGACATTTAAACAGACAGTGCTTCTGGGTCACCCCTGACAGGGGACTGTTGTTGACAATGGACTTATCTAGTTAACAATTAGTATTATAAAATCAATTATTAATCAAATATT
Organism: Protopterus annectens; assembly: GCF_019279795.1. Lineage (NCBI taxonomy): Eukaryota > Metazoa > Chordata > Ceratodontiformes > Protopteridae > Protopterus > Protopterus annectens. Next base: position 30,437,290 of record NC_056732.1, on the reverse strand, counting down.
ACTTAGCATTGAAATAATAAAATCAGAAAACCCGCATTCTGGTATATCACTGTAAATTCCTAAATATAATTGCTTTAATAGTTAAAGAAAATTTCAAAAACAGATAAGAATAAAGCATATCTGAATTTTCAATACATCAGAAATTTAAAGTTTACCTCTTTGGTCTGGACTAGAACAATGCTTAATATCACATCATGGCAAACTTTACTTTTCATATTTTTTCTCATATTTGAATTGGATGTTGCCAGTAACATCACATACACAAAGCAAAATAATAATGATGCATTTTATTATATTAGGTGAAGACATTGCACAAGCTGAAACACTATTTATCTGAAGATGTTACAGAGTCATAAAGAACAGAGACTAACATGTAAATAATGTGTAAATGCTTACAGTCATGAAGTACAAGCATTTAAACGTTTATAGAGTTGTACAGAAAAAAAAACAGAAGTACAAAAATATTTTGAAGGAAAAGGTTAATCTATTCTTTTGCATTATATGTTGATTAATCTGAGTACACGTCAAATGCTTGACAATTGTAAATGTCAAGTGAATAAAATCAAAAAGTGAACTTCAGTGCTGAAAATGTCAGCATACAGAAGCAAACAGCCATCTGCTGTGTGTGACTGCAGGGCAGCTGGGCTCAGGGAATTTGTCGTTTTCCCACTGTAGTGCGATCTCGGAGTTAGTATATATATATAGATATATATATATATATATATATATATATATATATATATATATATAATTAGTGAGGGGAGTGCAGGGGATCTTGCCCCCCTGCAAAACAGAAGTTTTTAATGTTTATTTTTTATTTTTGATTTTGACATTTCAGATGTTGGTACTTTGTCACTCAACATCTCAAATGTCACATGAACATGATCTGTTGAGCATAGGAGTGATGACTGGATTAATTAAAATAAGATGAATATTTCTGGATTGAAGTGGAAACAATAAGTAAACATAACCACCACAGGAATACATCTCTGTAATTTATCGGCTTAAACTTCTTTATGTATTTATTTGTTTGTCTGTTTGTACATTCATAGATTGCTAACTTGGTAAGTGAACTATTTATTTCTTTGTTCAGCTATAACTGCTACTGTGTAAAAGCAGTGGTACATAAAACATACAAAAAGTAACACTGATAAGCCAAATATAACAAAAACGTTGTACAGAATAAATAAAATGAAATGCAAAATAACCCAATTTGTAAAAACAAAATGTATGTGGCACACAGGGACAGGGTTGGGCAACACTTACATATTACACACACATAATAAACATACAAATAATACAAAATAGTTAAGCCCCGGGATTCATGAAGCTTGCGCCAGGCGCAGTCGTAGCGTAGGCGGAATAACACCAAATATGGCCGTTGAGCGATTCAGGTACGATCCAATTCCATGTGCACTACCGGCGTATGCCAGAACTGCACAGTCCATGGCATAGGTATGCTAATCACCCCATGCGCAGTGTAGCACCATGCAAATGAATGCAGATAGCAATTCATGAAGTGGTGCAGGCGTAGCATAAGCCCACGGAAATTTAAACCAAAAAACACGGTTTACATTTTCCCAAACAGAACATCGGAGCTATGGAAGCGGACCAGACTCATGTATTACAAAGTTAACATATGCCAATGGCTAAATACACAGCCAATGGCATAATAAAAGATGCACAACACCTAAAAAACAACATTTAATGTCATGTCCACAGTAACGCACAGTACAACCACAGGGCATGTGTGCGCAAACAGGAACATAAAGAAATTATATAAAAATGTCATAAAATCACAATGTAATACAAATCAGGTTTACACCATAATACGCAATGGTAGGCATGGAACACCACAACCAAGGTGCAAGGGTTGCTAAGGGCCTGCGACAGTGTTCGGCGTGGTAACTATGAATTAGTAGTCAATGACATGCAAATGAGGCAGGTAATACGGAATTGCAAACATCCCGCCGGATGAAGGTTGTACCATATGGCGCAGCGCTATAACACCGAGGAGTGGCTCAGAGGAGATACATGACATCAGCAGAGGGGTGTGCCACTGTAGCAGTAAGCACATTGGAGCAATGCAAATCTTGCCTGGCTGCTGCTAAGCAAAGCTGCAGGACAGGGGTGGGGAGGAAGGTATAGACTAATTTAGCTGAGAGCACACATGGTGCCCGAAAGTGCATGTGTACGGGGATGAAAATGTGCCCGAAACCCGGTAAGCGGATGCACGCGCCACGAACAATAGCACAAACAGGAAGGTCAGGGGAAGAAAAGAAGGAAATGCCGATGTAGGGCAATTGGCGTACTAATGAGCAATCAACAGCAATCAACTCACAGCAGCCAATCGACGGCAGCTGACAAGTCTGCTTGCAGAAACCTGCAAAACAGGATAGGGGAGGCACTGGAATGCAAAGAAAAGAGGGGAGGCATTGGATTGCAAAGATAGGAGATCTGTCATAGCAGAGCAAAGCAAACCAACAGTGGACTGGCAATAGCACACATTACGCAAGATAAGCCAGGTCTAGGAAAGTACAAATGAAAGCAGGCTGCTGGGTGCATGCCAGAAAATGGTAGGTGGAACGTGCAGAAATGTAAAGGGAAGGTCAAGAGGTAATCCACGGCAGCCAAATGTAATTCAACACCAAAGGCACCACAATAATCGTTCCGGTAGTAAAACACATAAGATACCCTGTAGCTACGATCGTACATACACACCCTATGACATCATCGGTGTTCACAGCACAATAGTATAAAGTGTGAAAGCACCCTACACACACCTGTGTATTCCCAAACACTGCACCATAGGTGTAAACACATGGGGAACTTTTAAAATGTACATGTTGGGAGCTGCCACAGCTGTGATACATCAGCATGCGTTAGAGACTGACGGTATTGTGGAGGAGGATGCCGACAACCACCGCAGGCCCCGGAGGAGGAGAAGACTGTTCAGACCAAGGGTAACCTACCAGGGGCTACATGATCTGGAGATAGTAGAGCATTACAGGGTGGACAGGGACATCTTACAGCAAATAGTGGAGCTCTGCCGGCCACGCCTGAGAACCAGAAACAACAGAGGGGAACCCATCCCAGTAGACATGAAGGTATGTGTAAGCTTGCGAATACTAGCCACAGGTACCTTTCAAAGGCCAACTGGAGATATAATGGGGATCTCACAGGCATCGGCATCCAGGGTACTACACCAGTTCCTGGATGCCATGTTACCACATGCCAATGAGCATATATACTTCCCCCAAACTCAGGAGGAGTTGGCCAGCAATATGCATCACTTCCACCATGTGGCACACTACCCAGAGGTACTGGGTGCGATAGACTGCACGTACATACATATCAAGTCACCACCCAGTGAGCATGGTAGGCACTACATAAACTGCAAGGGATTCCACTCCATCAACTGCCAGATCGTGTGCAATGCCCAGGGCATTATCATGGATGTGTGTGCTGGCAGCCCTGGAAGCTACCATGACTCCCATATCTGGCATGCCTCACAGCTGTATCAGGTATTTGTCAGGGGAGACATCCCACATGGCCACCTTGTGGGGGATGCTGGCTATGCACTGGAGCCATGGGTGATGACTCCCATCAGAAATGCACACACATCCATGCAAGTACGCCATAATGAGGCAAACGCACAACAGAATCATCATAGAGCGTGTGTTTGAGATGCTGAAATCACAGTTCTGGTGCTTGGACACATCTGGTGGAGCCTTGCAGTACTCTCCAGGCACGTGTGCCCACATCATCATAGTATGTGCCATGCTACATAATATGATCCTGCGGAAACAGCTGCAGCAGGGACAAAATGGTGAAGGCCCTCATAGCCCACCGCAATTGCCAAGGCCATCACAGGCACAGAGGGAGTCAGACCATGAACACACTGTGCCAGCCCCAGTAGGCAGACGGAGGCGTGCCCAATATGCCTACGCCTTGGCAAAGAGGGAACGTATAGCACATACTCTGACAGTGTAGGCCCCTACGGACTGACACCTCTCCACCTGCACACACAGTAAAATGGATGGCACACAAACACGACCACCTGTAAATTGTAATGTATAGGTGGCCCACTGTGTGAATCCTACATAGGCAGCCCTCAAACATTGTACACACAACAGCTATTGCAACACAGAATGTCAACACCTGAACAGTACATGCGCCTATCAGCATATGGTGGTGCTGTGTGTATAGGTTCCCAGGTACATCAGCAGGTACACGGCCGATTGTCAGGCTATACACCAAACAGGGCAAACAGTGTCCGCTGTCGCCACAACATCGAGTAACCAACTGTCGCTTAGCGGAGCAGAGGCAATCGTGGGAGCACATGTGTGTAAGCACTGTTCTGCACACACTCATCATGGAGTCCCTGCAGCGTTAATGAGGGGCTCCACATAACAAAATCATGGATGCCGGAGCACATCTAGTAAACATCACATGGACACACCATTAACTGGACTCATCAATATGTAAACTAACTGAGTTACCCATGTGATTGCAGTATGGAGTAACAGCCATAGTATACTCCATGTACAAAACGACATAACACATATACATATCCCAGATATCCATGTGTTAAATGCAGTGACCATCGTGCATGTTCCTGGTCCCACGTCCTGCAAGGGATGTAACGTAATCCCAAAGGCACGAGTAATGCATGTCAGATGCAGGTCATCAGATCATGTTTAGCACACGTTAGTGGGAATATGCACTGCCCACTGCTGGTAAGCGATGTTTAAATATGACTATACAGATATGCGCGAAACAGGGATAAGCTTCTCCGAATATCGCGCAGATCACGGTCAATGATGTCCAGAACAGGGGAAACCAGCATTATTCACCCCTGTACTAATAGCGCCTGCTCTGAAGGGTAAAACGACCACTGCCAGGAGTAGAAAACGCAATCATGTATAGAATCACCTATCACTATTGCTAGCCAAGATGTACCTATGGTAGGGTTGCCACCTCTGCAAATGACCAATGTGGGACATACGTCAGATGTCTGCAGGCCAACACATACACCCAGCCAGTACGAAAATCAGAACTTCACTTTTTTGCCTAGATAAATGCTTATTCTTGTAATGTTTGCTTACTTATTCTGTTTCTATAACATATAGGTGGTTCAGATACAGAATAACTGTTTTATGCAACTATTACATAAACTATAGGAAATAAGTATGTCCTACAATCTCAGCACATTTGCCATGTTTACAAATATTTTGCAGGACACAACTGCCCAAAGAGGGACTGTCCCTCGCAAAGTGGGACAGCTGGTAACCCTAACCTATGGCAGGTGTGTAATGTGACAGGTACAGACACAAACATGTGGAGTCCAGGAAACAGTATACACTGAAAAGTACACAATGAAAGGTGTAGCTTGCCTGTCACTTTCCCTGTCAGATACATATATATATATATATATATATATATATATATATATATATATATATGTGTGTACACATATATACATATATGTAATACAGATAGAAAGGGCGATATTGTGATATATGTTGATATATACGGATTCAACGATATCTGCAAATATATATAGATAGGTCAACGACATTCATAACACCTTGGAGGTACAAATAAATAGGATACCACCAACTATGGAATGTGTAACATACCGACACGTGTAACCACGAGGCTGAAAGATCGAAAGAACACAGTATCGGAACAGTACAACTGCGAGTAATAGTATGACGATATGAAGGGACATGTAGTTACCGCTGCCGGTGTTGCGGTCCACGTAGCTGCTGTGTCCAACTGTGTTTGTGAGTGCTGTAGTCTGTGTATGTGTGTGTTGAGGGTGCCGTGTGCATCTCCGTGTGACTGTAATGTGTGTGTGTGTGTCCGCATCTTGTGTCTGTTAGTGCCAACTCGGAGGTAGATCATTACGGTATGCGTGGGTATAGCTAGTTGTAGGCATATGGTTACCACCTATCCCACATTAGGAGGGACAGCCCCTCCTTGGGCAGGTGTGTCCTGACATAAAACATAACAAAGGGAAAATGTCCAAGATTGTAGGACATTAATATGTCCCATATATCATGTAATAGTTGCATTAAATAGTTATGCCTGTATGTAAGAAACATAAATGTTACATGCAATATGATAAGTAGCCAAAGTCCCACAACAATAGGTATGTATTGAGGATAAAAGTATGTGCTTTCCTGTGTACTGACCGTGGCTATGTGTCGGCCTGTAAACACCGCTGTGTGTCCTGCAAGTGTCCAACAATGGCCATATGAAAAGGTGGCAACCCATGGCAAAGAGGTTCTGTTACCAACACAACCACAATGACTGCAAATATCTGGGACAGAAATACACGGGATAGCTGTCATTTAGACATATCCCTTTACATATCGCTGCAATTCCGGAGGTATGGAAGTATCAACCTCACCTGCATACTATATAGAAACCAATTAACAACGGCCCAATGTAAAATCCCGTAACATAAGTCTACTAACTGATAGCTCTTTAATTAGGGACGGAGCCCACACACATATATATGGAATATGTAGAAATGCAAGCCCCACACACCTGTATATGCTATGTACACCCACCGACATCCTCCACACTAGAAACTATAGCAATACAGACTGTAATAACAGCACAAACATCCAATCAGTCAATTACATCTGCAGAACCATCAACATACCTTGTGAGAGACACAAGTAAAGGCGCCGTGCATAATTGTAGCCATTGTATAATGGAACTAACGGCGATGTTACAGATTTTGTTTGCAATAGTCCGTTATCAGACGGTTGGGATGACAGGTACACCCACATGTTGAGCCACATACTCTAGCTGTCACACACAATCCACGGGGAACATGAATCCAAAGTATACTTGTCTCTACACATAGCAGTTGCAATTACACACAACAAAACACAATACAGGCCGTCTCCCCGAAGGTAGGGCAAATGGACAACGCCCAAGTGGAGAATTCAATTATACCCCACTGTTGCTGCATAATTGGTGAATGGAGTAGCTGCACAGCTGATGTGCAAGTAATTAGTCACTCAGGAACACCAAATGGCGGCAGGAAACCACATGTTACAGGTATCGACGTATATAAGGATGACTTGCCAGACATTCAAACCGTATGCTCATACCATATAACTGTTTAAACAGTGTAAGAGAGATAGAGACGAAAGTCCAGAATGATAACAAGGTATGTAGAGCACTCGGTATGTAAGTTTATGTATAACATGTTTTGTATTAATTATGTTACTGTATGTATAGCCTGGTTTGCATTAATTAAAAGTGTCTGCAATGCATAAAGTGGGAAAAGGTATTTATGTAGTGATGTCTTGCTGAGCATACTAACGCTTGTAGAAACTGTGCGTCCAGCAGTGGGCCACAAGGTACACATCACAGACACCACAAGGGATGCTACATGAGTGCTTTAAACAGAACAATTCCATACAACCCACTGTCAGTGGTAGGGTATGTCCAACAAGTATGTGCCATAGCAGGGGATAGTACATGTTGATATACTGTCACAGTAGGCATGTGTATGGGCATATAATGACAATGACATGTGTAAGGTGGTCCTGCTGTGCAAGTATGCTTTGCATTATGGATACTATCTAAAATATGTGTAATGTATAGTATTGTAGGTAGATATGTCAGATATTCTACACAGCATAACAGGCATATCATGCATGCCAAAGGTATTGTCTATTGGCATGTACAATATACAATAACAGGATACATACGGCTTGTAGGCATGGGACATTGTAATAGCATGATAGCTAATCTAAATGGAAGGGCTAGCAGGTAACCATGCACAAAGGACATGTAATAGCTTCACAGGTTCATAGTGGGGTACTATGCAGTCTGGCAAGTGTATGTGTAAGCACAACTACAGTGTTCACACTAGTGGCACCTCTCTAGGGTAGTGTCCTGTGAACAGCAGAGCCATGTGTTACCTGCACCTCTGCACAGTACAGCCACTGCAATGATACCTGATGTACATGTGTCTCCCAACCACCAAGGGAGGTATCACATGAATAGTGCTACTGAGTGTCCCTGCGTGATGTACATAGGACTCATGTTCCAAAGCATGGTGAGTGTCCGGTTTGGGAATATAACCCTGAAGCACATCCTAGTCATCATTGCATGTGTGCACATATCCATGGGCATGTTACTCACAGTGGCTTTTGCTTATATCGCGTATGTGGAGTATATCCATTAATATTGTTGTGGACATGGGCCCTGTCTGTTCAGCAGAGGTCACCCCTGAGTATGTAGTATGCAAATGTGTACAGACGTGGTGTCCATAGTTCAGCCGCATACTTCAACTGTCGGAACTCAATAAACATTAAGGCATGTTAATGTTGTGGTATGTAAAGCTGTAGCTGTTGTGTAAGGTACACCCTAAACGGGGTGTTGTACCCTTGAATGTGTGTAGAAGTCTTGGGTTCAGAGGTACAATGGGTGCGTATGTACCAGCTACACACCCAGTACAGATAAGTGTGGCCACGCAGAAGGATATCCACGCCACAGTGGCAATATGGTAACCACAGGAGTGGGTGCGACATACGTGTGTACTACGAACATGTACAATGTGACATGTATGTAGGGGACTACCACCTATGTGATAGTCAGTGGGTGAATGGTGTAATGCAAAGGTGATGTTCATGCAGCTTGAGGCCATGACATTCATATCAGGTAAATGTCACAGTGACACCCATATGGATAGAGTCAGAATCAGTTGGTGGATCAATCATGGCACTTTGTATGCAGGGGTTTGTAAAGCTAGGCAGGGAAAGTCCCTCTGTGCTAGCCTGTACCTCAGGGAAGCATATACTGAACATGAGGGGCCCTATGACTGAGGACTGTGGTATGCCAAGTGTAACTGAAATGCAGTAGGTACTATGGTATGCTACCCTCATTGTGTGTGTCCTGTCCATGAGCCACATTGCATAACATCCTGAGACATATGGTACGATGTGCAGGTGGATGTGTATGTTGTCAATACCAGAATGGAGAACGGTGCTGTAAGGCAATGAGAGGGCAATGTAGGATGTGTGGACCCCCGTATCATCATCAACTACCCTGGTAACTGTATGAAAGGAGTCCACCAGGTGTAGGGGCCATGCTCTGGCCCTAACAAGTCCAACCCGGGTGGCATCACAGGACCGGAGCCCAACAATGTCTCTGTGAATGACGTCCATGATGATGTGCCCCATAGCCATGCAGAACAGTCCAGTCAGGTGTGTAGGACTATAGTCCCACACGTGCATTTTGGCACCACCTGTGTGGAGTGTGATAACTGTTGCTGTGTGCCATTCAGGGGCCACAATGTCTGATACAAGGCTATTACTGAATATGGTGGCCTAATGGGGAGACATGTCATTCAGAGGTTTGTGGACATCACAGCCTGGGACTTTGGAAGGTGACATGGGGCCAGTGTGCCAGGACATATAGAGTGCAGGTTAGTACTGTGTTGGTGTGACCGCAGGGACACCACAATGTTTCTGCATGGATTGTGGCCCTGTAGTGAGTGTGAGGGTGTAATGTTAGCATTGAATCCATCCGCCAGCATGTTGCCTACATCACCTGGGTCTGTAATGTTCCTGAGTGACTGTTGTATGTGAGAGCAGATGTGGGTATTGCCATTGACTACTGACATACCACCATAATGCCTTGTGGTACACCCCAGAATGTATCGCAGTAATGTTTACTTAGCTAGTCTTGGAGTATGTGATGAGGGATCCTGTGGCGCTACCGAGGCTGACCAGTGAGCTACTCCACCCATGGGAATGTACACCACTGTGCAACAGCCTCCACCTGCTGTTGTACATTATGTCCATGGAACTTGACCACCAGAGTGGCGTCTGTTATCTGGTGTGTACCATCATGGCTCTGTGTGGAATAGCATGATCCATGCAGTCATGTACGTGCTAATGCAGTGCACTGGGGTATGTTTCAGTGTTTGTATGTGCATTGTCCATCTGCACGGGTGTCATGATGTCAACAACCGCTGTCATAAGATGTCTGTAGTAGGTGTTGTAGTAATCATGTACTGTGTATGCCGTGAAGGGTGTGGTGCCGGGATGTGGCTAACAATGGTGATTAGCATATGTTCGGAATCCACCAATGAGGGGATAACCCCATGTGTGGAACATCAGTCACATGTTGGTAGTGTTCATGTCAAGGATAATGTTGGTCTTGGAGGTGGTGTGTATGGGTTGATCCAGCCGAGTGGAGGTTATGACTCACGGATGTGTCGGTACATGAGTGGCTATCCCAATTAAGTGTGGGGTAGTGTCAGTCACACATCAGTAGCAGCTGTCTGAGCCCTACTGTCCAGTACACCAACAAATGAGGTCTGATAACCGTGGGGTGTGTTGTTGAATCTGTAGCTGGTTACAATGTGTATAGTGGTTCCGGACACAGTTAGTTGCACTGGGAGCACCTCTGATGCATTGTGCTAAGTAACTGGCCAGGATGTGTGTACAGCATAATGGGATATGGGAACACCTGAGCTGTGGGTGTGCCGGTCCAGGTATGTGCGTGAAAGTTATGGTCTGTCTATAACCTGTCATTGCAGGTGTGCTCTGCAGAGCCTAGAGGCAGGTCTCAGTCACTGCAGAGATATTGGAGTGGTGCATTATAAGGTGTGCCTTGCCTGCATGCATCACAGAGGAAGATGCAAGCATTGTGTCACATGACCCCATGTCTTGCTTGCCAGTTCCTGTTCCGCCGGTGACTGTTATTGGAAACTGTGCAAGACAGGCAGTATAGAAGCAGCAAGAGCCTCACATGTGATCTGTACTCCCAGGGCTGACAGGTGCAGGTCATCTGTGCCAAAGCATTGTGTTTGACCAGGTCAGTCAAAGCGGACAGATACCAGATGCCTGTGGAATGACAGCAGAAGCATACGCAACTGTTGAAGTGACACAGTCAGTCATTGTACAGTGGTATCGGGTCCGGATGAATGCATAATGCTTCCCAGGGCTTGGCCCACACCTTCAGGGCTACAAGACTGGTGAGCTATTGCATGTCCCTGCACATGTAGTCTGTGAAGTGGCATCTCAGGGCAGTCACACTAACATGGAGAATGACAGTCACATTGTACCTGGTGAGGTGTGGCATGGGTGCATAGGTTATGTTGCCGAACCAGTTACCCGATAGCAAGATGTAAGCAACTATCGCCTTGTGTAGCCTGCTGTGTGGAACTGCAGTGTGATCGCCAACAGAGTCACCTATGACTGGTGTGTTGTGTATGTTATAACACCCTATTGGCTGTATGTGATGGGCACACATGAGTCTGTGGGCTATAAGTTGGTGATGTTGTGTTCCGTGATGGTGGCTGTCTCTGGTGCCTACACAGAGTATGGAGAGGTACTGCACGAGTTGTCCTCGTATGTGTGGCCTGTGGTGGAGATCATGTGAGACTATGTGATGTGTGGGGTGTGTTGTGAATGTTACACATCCCAACATGACTGTCAGGTGCAGTCAGGGTTGGTGACAGCATTACCCCCAGCAGGGCTGCATAAGTGCATCCCCCACAGGCTGTAGTGTCGTATGTTGGGAGGCGAGCATTTAATGTGTACATGAGACAATTGCTCTATTGCCACATGTACGACATATCCATCATATAGACAGGCAATAGCACTGGTACATGACAGTTGGACATGCCTGCATATACAACCATGTCTCACAGGATATGTGAGTTACGTGTGTACAACAGCTGTTGTACCATAAGCAAGCTGGAAATTTTAGGACAGCCAGCGTACCTGTGGGAAATGGTGTGGAATGGGTGCTATAGATATCAGTAGCTCATGACATGCTCACAAGTTCTGAACAAGTGCCTAGCATGAACACACAATACAGATAGGGTGTTGGATAATATAAACCCACAAGTGGTGACGACAGTCATAATGGGTGGCACCGCACTATAACCCTGCTGAGTATGGTGTGCATGTCCATGAACCATTATCACTGTAGATGTTAGCAGTACAGATGTACAAGACAGTACGGATGTTTGATTACAAATACCTTTGTATGTCACAGGAGTGTTATACCAGTGGCCTGTTGACAAACTCACAACTACAAAAGGTGCCAGAGTGACATATGCATATCACACCAGTGCCAGCTACAATAGAACAGGGTTAATGTGTTGTACTCCACCCTCATTGTAGCCTATACCACACAGACAAATGTTAGGCATCTGTGTATGTAAGGATGTGAATGGCCATGACCTATGAGCAATAGCTGTGTCAGTGTTGTGAACAACATACAGAATGGGCTGTGTGGGTGAGGTGTGTGACATATGTGCATAGTCTGATGGATGATATCAGCATTGTCACTGCTAGGTGAACATCCCTGTACCTATTAACTACCACCTAGGCTGTGGTCAACATTATGGACACTGTGTAAGGGATGGTGCTGTGCAGTACACCTCCCTGACTTGGTGACATCTCCAGGCCCCGTAGGTAGTCATACGAGGTACCCATGTCATGATAGGGTGCCATCCATGAGCACTGAGATCATTGGACAGGCATATACAGCACTGGGGTGACCAATATTGGATCACATATCACCTTTAAGGGGTAATGGCCATGCGTGAATGGGCAATACCAGCCTTCACAATCCTCACCTCCACTATGCAGCATGCTGTCTACCTTGCATAAAGACATTTGCTGCACCATGATGATGGACATGCTACATGTCCATATCCTGATCTGAAAGACATACGACATGGACAGCCACCATATTAATACTAGGATCGCCACATGCTGGACAGATCCCTGTGCCATACATGTGACATACTCCCTCTATACCATGCAGCCCTGTCCATCAAAGCGGCACATGTCATCCCAGTCATACATGGTGTGATGGCCGCATGGTAGATGTAGTATCAACTGTCTGGATCAGTAATGTGGCACTGATGCACCTCGTGGTGGCATAATGGCTGTCGGTTACAGCTAGGAAACCTTGCCTGTACATGCTATGGTTGATAACCATCCCTGCGAATGACGTCCGACTACCCATTGTCCCATGTCTATCACATGTGTAACACAGGCGATCCGTGGCAGGATGTTGAACAGCTGTACAGTGCTGTGTAGATGTATATGGCAAAACACATGCATGTACAGGTTTCCATGCATATGTGTGCATTGTCACTGCTCAAGTCCATTAAGGCTGTGTCTGTGTTGATATGTGACATATACACAGCATCAAGGTCAACAGCAATACCGTGGACACATCCAGGCATGTGCAGATAGGTAAGAACACCAGTGCAGGCAAACAGACATGCCCACATCAAGACAGCATTCACATGGAGTATGAACACTGTAATGAGATGACACACATATATGGTGATGATATCCAATGCATAACGGGTGTTACATGTATGTGACACAAACACGTCAGTCGTGTCAGTGTCATGGTGATTTGCAAAGATAACTGTGCAGATGTACTAGATGTCATAGAAATGTATGTGCAGCTGTATCTCTGTACATCTCTGAAACTGTGACCTGTCACCATCATTATGTCTTACAGATAATGCCTCCTACACGCTTTCCAAACTACAGCCGCCAGGAGGATGGTGTCCTCATCCCGTACCTCCATGAGAACTATGAGGTGTTGTTCAGCCATGTGCCACAGCATGCCCAGCAGTGGGACAACCTGTGGCAGGATCTGCGCAGGAGGGTGAATGATGTGGGTGGCCGTAACCGCACCTACCAGCAGGTGCGCAGACACTGCATGGACCTGATACGGCATGCAAAAAAGCATGCCACTGCAATCGCTAGGGAACAAGGTGGAACAGGTGATGGGCCACCAACCCAGCCCCCACTCACACACACTGAGGAGTTACTGGCCAGTCTGGGGACACCCTCAGAACAGCATCCACAAACACTATCTGCCATCGTGGAGGTGGGTGTCTCCCAACCAATGAGCCTGGAGTTTCCTGGTAAGTCAGTACTGCACATATGGCTACTATATCCCATTTACGTGCATGTGTCACTGTACATTATGTAATGTAACATATGCATGGTATGTGGACACACATGCTGCATACTACAGTATGCTACCCTGTGTATGCACACATGTGCATACTATATGCTATTGTACAGGCGAATGTGTTACCATGCACAGTGCACCCTGTGGCTGTCATACAGTCATGGATAATGTTCATACTGCTGTGTCACCCCTATACAGGTACCTCTGGCGTGCCGCACAGACATGAGTTCGTTGCAGGTGAGACTGTCATCAGTATCAGGCATGTAAAAGCATAGCTCTATTTGCCATGTGGCCAGTTAACACTTGTACACTTGATGTTCATTCCATTCACGATATACAGGTCGCGTCACCCATCATTCACACAGGCCACCCATGTGCAATATATACAAATGAAATGATACACCGACATGAAACCAGAGTATTTGTCATTGCTACATGTGTGGTCAGCTGTGCATACAACAGTGGAGGTGTTCTACAATGGAGGCATATGTACTATACATTGGAACAACACGTGTGGTACGCAAACAGTACCACACAGTGAGCTGTGATATGGACAGCCCACAGGAGTCACCATTGTGACATATGCCCCTGCAATGGGTGCACACATTGTGATGTGCCATCTGACATGTCCCAGACACGTAGTATATTGGCTGCAATAATGTCACACTATCCCATAACCCATACCCCACATACAATCTGTTGTCTGCATAGCCCTGTGGATGGTGACATATCTGACATCTATGGGTGTATGTCATATGGGACAACACAGACATGTGTGATAGACAGCCATCACACACATTTGTCCAACACGTGCTCACATGGCCATGGGGGATGGCCAGAGATACGTAGCCACACAGTAGATGTGATGTGTACACACCCTGTTTCACATTGTCCACACATGGTGCAATTATAGTCTTAGTTGACCGATTATACAGTTGATATGGTACACTGGACATCCTAACAGCCTGTGCACAGCCAGTGGAGGTGTCACTGATGTCTGCCATATAAGATGTGTTGAACATCACGCCTGTGTCATAGCATGACAGTAGTCACCTCTACAGCTTTCACAGACATTGACACCACATCAGGCCACAGATACTGTACATTTCCCTTGCTGCTGTAGGATATCACCGTTAGCTGTGCACCTCGTGTGTGTGGTCTACAGCAATGTCATGTTGGACATGGTGAATTGATAAGTCCGCTATGTGTGGACATGGTTGCCAGGCAGATAAGACTCTGTAGTTGTTGTGCAGGGATGTCATCTGTAGGTCCTCCAGTGACCTGTCACATGACACAGCATGGTTTGGTGTGTACACACCTCAGCATCGTGGGTCACAATCCACAGTTATGTCATGGGTATGCATGCAGTTATGGCTATGCAATGTGTACATATTATGCACTGTATAGCAATATAAATGCCTCATGATGCCATGCAATGGCACAGTGTCTGTACTTCACACTGTAGAGCAATGTAGATGGCTCACACTACCCTTCCATGCACATGCACATTTGCTAAACATGCATTCTATCTGTAGGGCATACAGACAACACCGCAATGTGATGGCCATTAGGACGCTGTACATGTCAGGACACCACTGTGTCAGACGTATGCATGTTAATGCACACGTCAGCAGATTACATGTCAAGGTCACGTCAGCCATGTGTACTGTTATCCTGTTCTGGTCTACATGGTGTATCACAGGGATGCATGCATACTACCATGATTGTGTGAACTGCATGGCTACTGATATGACACCTGCTTGCTGTATCGTGCACCCCAGGGGGTATGCTTACTAACATTATTAATGTCTGAGCTGCATGCAGTCAGCTGTATCACAGGCATGCTGCATGCCATCTGTCAAATCACATGCATGGTGTGTGTGTCGGTGTGTGTGTGTCTGTGTCTGTGTGTGTCTGTGTGTGTGTGTGTGTGCGTGTCTGTGTGTGTGTGTGTGTGTGTGTGTGTGTGTGTGTGTGTGTGTGTGTGTGTGTGTGTGTGTGTGTGTCTGTGTCTATTGCAATTTAGAGTCTTTCTTTGCATTCACAGGTGATGTAGGTGCATTACCCTTCTACGGTCCATCCGATGTTAGTGTCCCCACAGATACTAGCAGTGATGAACATATGCATGAGGTACAGGCAAGGTTGTCAGGGGCTGAATCTGTGCCAATGGTTGCCATCCCAGCTATGTCCCCCTCTTCCCCGCACACAGTTCTGCTGCCAACACATACCGCATCACCAGTGGCCATAGAGGAAGGGCAGTCAGCATCTGTTAGCGTGGAACAGGAACGTGTGGTGGCTACAGATGGTGTGTCTCCACACCATGGTGTCAGTGTAATGCCTGCAGATGTGCCACACAGGCATGTGGCCAGTGCTGCTCATAGGAGGACCTCTGGCAGACATGCACCTGCAGGACAGAGCGAGCGGCTGGTATCACCAGACACATGTTCTAGACTGTAATGGCGGCACAGGCACGTGCTGAATGGCAGAACATAGAAGGGCAGAGGCTGCAGAGGGCTGCTATCCGAACCCTAAATGACAACATCCAGACATTGGCAAATGCTCAACAGTAGATCGCTGATGTTCTGGACAGGCGATTGGGAGACATGGTCGGAATCCTTGACCGTGGCATGGCAATCCGCAAGCGTGAGTTGTCTGTGCTGGAACATCTGGTAGGAGTGAGGCGTAGGCCATGTGGACATAGGCCAGCTACACCACCTAGTGCAGGTCGACGTGAGCATGCCACCTCACATGCCCACTCCCATAGTGCCGGTAGCAGTAGCAGTGCAGCTGGTGCTGCGCTGTCCACACCAGGACACAGCAGGCCACGTGGACATGGCCCTGGATGTTCCCAGTGGGGACACGGTTCCAGTGGACATGTGTCGTCAGACAATAGCCAATCTGTACCTCCGCCTGGTTGTGCCTGTGCAACCCCTGGCAGGCACAGGTCACGTGGCCGTGCCCAGACAACGGGAGCTGTACAACCTGGTCTGTACAATCTGGAGCTGTCAATAATACCCCTGTGTAGGCCTCACAAAAGGCAGAACTGTGTGCACACATACACGCACACAGCAAACACATCTGTAGGGCACCACAACACCCACATGCATACTGAACAGACATGTCCAATCATATCACCGGCCCTTACCCACACACATGATGTCACCCATTGGTGCAGCTTATGCCCCTGGCACACATTATCACCCTGTGCATATGATGAAGCCTGTGCCACATCCCTGTCATCCACACCATTGGTGCAGGGACATGCTCAAATGGTCTGATTCACAGGGTGAACAGAATAGTGAGATGTGTATATTACATTAGTTGTGTACGACTAGTGAGGGAAGTGTATATTATGTTAGTTGTGTAAGAATGGTGAAAGACGTGTATATTACATTGGTTGTGTACTGTTGACACGCACCAGACATACCATGTAGTACAGGTGTAGCATGCATTGTTATATGTGCACAACTATGTAGTACAGGTGTAGCATGCATTGTTATATGTTCACAGTATGTGTCTCGGTAACAACAGTAACAGCATGTTGGTAATGATGCCCAGGTTCCCTCCTTATGGTCTACTTGCATGTGTCTACAGGTAGCAGTGTTTGCAGTCTCCCATGTGTAACTGTGGAGTACTCACAGGCACGTATGGCAATCTCAGTATGCTATACGTAGCCTCAACCGGACAGCTAAGTCTAACATACCACAGATGTCCACACATATACTGATCCAGCAGCCTGTATGCAGTTTAATAGGCTACATTGGCTAGAGACATGACATCCATACCAGGTCACATCACAGGTATGTTGACATGGTGCAGGGGTTGTACACAGCGGTCTGGACAATGATAACATTAGAGGCCACTTGATAGCATGAGGCCTCACTGTGTAGCAGTAATACCCTGTCACAGTACAGGAACATGCCCACACTCACATGGTTGACAACACTATTACACACACCCCATAGTGTTGAGGTGAGGACACTGGCCTATGTGGTCATCACCCTCACAGTACTGTGCACCCACATGACCTGACACAGAGAAGGGACATGTACAGTTAGCCAGTACGGCTGAGATTGATGGCATCAACAGGGTAGTTGACTGCATCACCATGAGGGGTTGGGATCCTGTGTGTTCCGTATGGTAGCATACACCCACACTCCATGCACCAGACAGCCATACATGCATACACACACACACACACACACACACACACACACACACACACACACACACACACACACACACTGTGGAGACCAAGTGTCATACACATATGGATAGCTGATGTGTGTGATACCCACACCACACCTGCCTATGTCATGCTTTCCACACTGCAGTATGTACAGATGTCTACAACAGTGTACAGGGGTGTGTCACAATTGGGATGTATTCCCCACCATATGTGGCATATATGGTCTCACATGCAAACACACATGGCAGTACTGTGAATGATACACCTGTTATATGATGATACATCTGACAGACATGCAGCAGTATTGGCCGCATTATATGTACCAATGCTATGTCCGGCAATTGTGCTGCTATATGCACACGGGAGGATGTAAGTGTTACATGTGTCGAGTGATGTACAGTCGGTAACACCTGACCGTTGTGTAGGTATTATGTCTTCACCGTCAGGTAACAGTAACATAGCATACTGTTTGCACATGTAATGGTATGATGGCGTGTGACACACCTGTGAGCTGTACCTGGTGAACATCCATCTACACAGGTGGATCACCACTTTACATACACACATCCATCCATACCTGATGTACATCCTACCTTACTGTCAGTATGTCACCATATACAGGTGTCAATGATGGGGCTGCCTTGCAACTGCATGTTGTAGTTCAGCACAGATGAGTTACTTACATCAACTACTGCACATGCATGGCAGCTGCATGCATACTACAGTTTGTACATGCGTGTTGGTCCTACATGCCTGTCAGTAGCCATGTTTGTATGCATTGCAATTGGTGGACATGTGTGTTGACATACATAACACATGGACTGTTGTATGATATGATGGGTGTCATGGGTAACTAGTACAGAGGGAATGTGTCTTCGGTCAACATTGCTACCTCATGTACTGTTGGCATTAAACAGCCATGGACCCACCTCCCATTTGCATGCGTATGATTGCTGTAGCCACTTGTCTGCACGGTGGACAGCAAGAGTGTACATATGTGTTGTGTGTGTGGTCCATGCACATATCCACTGCAATTACATGTATGACATATCCGAACATGTGTTCATTGGTGTACAGCGACAGTCATCTGTCACAGCTGTGTAAGACCCAGGGCCCCTGCTATGTGTAGAGCCGACCTGGTTATGTACAGTGGTATCATTGCAATGTATAACACATGATGGAACCCTGTTGGTACATGTGTAGTCTGCACAGTTGCTGTACACCTATGTACAGTCCACTGGTCATGCGTCACATGGTGTTGTGTTGATGTATTGCTGGTCCAACGACATGGTGGTGTCTGAGAGCTACATTGTTGACTGCGGTGTGTACCTCTGTGATCTGCACCTGAGACATCTGTGATGGCTCCTGAGTGTGTACTGGTCAATACATGTGAGTGGCCGTCATGTACATGGGGACAGTAATACCATACTGTGCCCTTCCATGTTTAGTATCTGTGTGAATGCAAGACGGCTCTTTGCAACTGCAAAGTGTGTGAGCATGCCCAGTGCGCCGTTGTGTAGTTGGATACACAGTACATTCCAAACTGCGCCCTTACGTGTTTAGAATCTGTGTGCATGCAAGACAGCCCTTTGCAACTGCTAAGTGTGTGAGCATGCCCAGTATGCCGTTGTGTAGTTGGACACACAGTACATTCCAAACTGCGCCCTTACGTGTTTAGAATCCGTGTGCATGCAAGACGGCCCTTTGCAACTGCTAAGTGTGTGAGCATGCCCAGTACGCCGTTGTGTAGATGGACATGCAGTACATTCCAAACGGACGTGTGATACTAAGCGTGTGGGCATGGCCAGTGACACCTTGTGCCTCTGTGTATGGGCATGGCCATTGACATCCTGTATAGCGATGGTGGACATCCAGGCAACAGATGTCCATTTTCAATGTCACGATGGATGCCTACATTGAACACACTGGCTGACTGTCTTGCAGGGTGTACTGTTTGTGGTGCTTCCCGTATCTATGTAGTGTTGTTGTGGTGCTTCATAGATATTTAGTTGCCTTGATCACACCACTGCCGTGTGTTTGTCTACGTCTACCTTGGGACAGTAATATGCTTTCAGACTGCTCACTCTCTATACATTCCCTATCGGCATCCTTGTCTTTGCGGAAGATGTCACCCACCTAGAAGTATGCCTCTGGGAGTGCTGTGTTCAGTAATCTCGGTAGCGCATTCTGTAAATGCTTTTAGATGCCTCACACCACATACATTCCCTGTCGGCATCTTTGCCTTTACGGATGATGTCACCCACCTAGAAATATGCCTCTGGGAGTGCTGTGTTCAGTAATCTTGGTAGCGCGTTCTGTAAATGCGTATTGCTGTAGTGTGATAAGGTTGTTAGGTCTGTGTTCTAATCCCAATCCTGCCACGTGTATGTGTGTGTGAGAGTTTCCCGCTGTATGACAACAGTACATTGCTTTTACACTATTCACTCTCCATAGAATCCATACGGCGTCTTTGCCTTTGATGCTGATGCCAGCAAGATGGAAGTATGCCTGTGTGAATGCTGTGATCTAGTAATCACATTAGCACGTTCTGTACATGCATAATGCTGTAGTGTGATAAGGTAGTTAGGTCTGTGTTCTGATCACAACCCTGCCAAGTGTGTGTGTGTGTATTTCTATTTCTATACATGTAATATAGATAGATATTGATATGTATGTGGATATTAGCACTATTGAATGTGCTGCATTATCTGTACGTGAACACCTTTGATGTATGTAAATCTGCTATGGCTCCGTGATAGTGCACTTACTGTGTGCTGTAGTGATCCTGGGTTATAATTGTGTAGTGACCAGTTATTCTGTTGCTGGGTATTACAAGGGACATTGACAACAATGACAGTACAGCACCTTTAAACGGTCGTGTGCACATCTCAGCAACAGTCAGCAGTGGTTGTTACTTTAGGGGATGAGTATGGCTCATATGACTATGTATTACTTGACACTACTATGCAAATCAGGTTATCCACAGGTTGTGATACAGATCCCAAGAATGTATGTGTATGCTTTGACAGGTGCAGGACTGGAATATTGTTGAATGCATGCAGGGGTGTCCATGGCCAGTAATGGTGATCTGTACAGCCTGGCAGGTACTGTCTGTGACTGTCCCACAACCTCCTGTATATGCATGACACATGCTGAAACTGTGTACATGCAGACACACACATGAAACAAACAGCTACGGCTAACACATACACACACACATTGCATCAACATTGGGCCATGCAAACAATGTTGTCCCTCACACACACACACATACTTACATGTTGCTTGGATGGTTCAATGACAGGCTCTGGAAAAGAAACACCATAACCTGTGCATATGATGACACCTGTGCCACCACTTGTAATGTGTAACATAGATGCAGGAACAGACTAACATGGTGCTGATGCTCAGGGTGTCTTTATAGCACTGTATTACTGTTAAAATGTTGTTAGCACAAAGTGTGATATCCTTCTAGGTGTATGTAAGCAGGCATGATGCATTGCAACTATGACCATCAATGTAGTATAGTTTACAGCACTGTTGATTCTGATGATTTATTATCCATCCATGTGCCATTTGACTGACATGTGTAGTATTGGCAGCATGTGTTTCAGAGTGTGCAGTATGTGTGTGATGTGTGTAGTACAGATTTATACATGCTTACAAATGCATACACTGGCTTACACGACATTACACGGGCTTCAACATGCTTACACTAGCTTACTCATTCTTCAACGCGTGCACATGGGCTGACACGTGCGCACACATGCTTACTCGGGCTTACAGGCGCACACAGGCATGAACACACTGTCAGCAGGTTTGCATGAAACTTCAGTGATATCCATGGCATACACCGTCAGTTTCCTGACTGTACCTAGGATAAATCATAACACTCCTCTTCCACTGATGAGTAACTGACAGCAAACATGTGACACATTGCTCCGATAGGATTACAGTGTTTTATACATACACACCCATGATGTCACCTATCTTCTACTCTGATAGTCCCCTTAACCTACTCTTCCACTGTAGTGGCTTGGCCCATATGGCATGACAAATTATGATTCACTATCCTCAGCCTCAATTGCATCAGATTGCCTACTAATGCTTGGTTACATCTCTGACAGAGCGCTTCCACACATAGCAACCAGTATTCAGTAGCCATCTTGTCTTCAGCTTGCCATTCACCTGCATGGCGAACTAACTGTTAATGATAATTACAATGTCTATGTGTATTTTAAATATTTCTCTTGTTTTAAAAGTGCAGCGCGTTTTCGGCCGCTGCGCTACGCTTACACACCGGAGATCGGGGGAGGACAAATAGAGTTTTATTAATTTACAATGGAAAAATATGCCACTGGCCTTATATTTGGCCTTTGGCATGCTTCTTCAACTGAATTCATCCTTTATTTGCAGCTGACATTGCTCCGTTTAGCTACTTGCAGAACGTAACTCGGTTAACATCTGAGTACATTTCTGCACATACCTCTACTCTTGCACGGACAGCTTACTGTTACATGTATCGCAGATTTACATCATTTGCATAGCTTTCACCTACAAATGGGGTAATTTGCATATCCTAACATTGTCCGTGCAATGTTCGGTTTAGGGGCTGTCTTACACGCCCCGACAAGATATTGCTGAATAGCTCGGCAGACATCTTGCCTTGTTCTACACTTCCTCTACTTGTACATGCTGGCCAAGGCTCCATGACCCCTGGCCTAAGCTTTGCTGTGTGCTAATATGTCTATTTATGGAGTATGCATGGCTGTAGGTATGGTTTGACCTGCTACGTCTGACATTTCTACAAAGCAGCTCCCACCTTCATCATTTGTAATGGTGACAGCCCTATAGGTACTATATATATAGCTGTGACATTTGGCATGTCAACAAATACCTGCGGTCAATACTGAACTGACTACTTCAAAGTTTTTCATACCTCCTGAGTTTTCTTGTAGTAGTATAGTCAATAATACTGTTTCCTATCACATGTATCTGTTTCTGATACAAGATATATCATTGTATTACACCACTACACACAAGAAGAAATCACAGGCCAGATGCCATTACATTCCTTTTGCAGGACACACCCGCCAAGAGTGTTGTGTTCCTCACAAAAGCCAACAGGTGCTAATGAAAACATATTATGCTATCATCTACCTTATGTGTTCGCCAGTATTTGCGATGTCCATCAGTGGCAGAACTCACATGCGAGTGTGGGAGACTGGACACTGTATTGGGGACACTGCATAACACCCTGAGGGACACTATTAACCTTCCACATTGACTATCACAGGGCATATGTATTCATTCACATTTATCGAGGTACATACTTTTGACTTATACATGTTTTGTCATTTGTCATCCCATCTTTCTTCACACCTGTCCACCTGATATCACTAGTTCTGTACATTTATTTAGGACAGGGTTACCTTCATATCTCTCAACTGTACACATGTTGGGTAAATGTCCCGAACTTAGACTTATAATGTTGTTCCTTCTTTGTTATTATTGTGCCTTTCTGGTAGATTAGTGGCAGGTCATTAAGGACTGTGAGGTTAGATAATAATGACAGACATTAGTAGTTTTTAACTAATAACCCTCAAAACATTCATACTAATGAATTATCCATTATTCTATCAACGTTCTAACTTTGTCAGAGGAATATTTAACATAGTCCCTATTTGTACTTATTTAAATATGCCTTTGTCCAGATGTCTTATTCTGAAAGGTTGAGAGGTATGGTTGCCATCTTATTAAATGCGCATGTACGTCCATGATAATCGCTTACATGACACTGATATTAGTCCCTACGTCTTCCCCCAATGGTTTACACAATATCCAGTAGATGGGTTCTTCATTTTTGGAAGGTATAGGTGTGTGCTATACCCACATAGGAATATTAATCACTCCCATGGGGCGGACCTAATAAATCTGTGCCAACCAACACCTGTGAACCTAGGCCCATTCTTTCATACCCATGATTCCCATATCTGACACCCCTCCACAGTAGTCATAAGACAGATTTAATGTGAGCGATAATAAAGTATGAAGATACTTCTAAGCACTATCCACTCTCCGTGTATCGGGACATATGTCATACATTCTGTCAACCCATGTGTTATTACCCTTGCACAAGCTACTGTTGCATGTACAGCTACATTGTGACTTCCTTTGCGTCGATAATTACTGGCCATTGCTTGTAGACAGCACTTTTTGGAGTCCTGCAAAGGACACCTATATCCATGTTTAAATAGTAGAACTTGCAGATTTGGCACACTGGTACTTTCCAGGCAATGGTTTGGAAAGCAGCAGTGTATTTACCTTTCTTGCATGTCTGTATGTCTATCCATAATAGCTATGATGTAGCCTATTTATGTACATGTGTTATATCTACAAGGACAAATGTTTCTGTGTTTGTTATGTATATATCGATTAATGTAATTGTGTGTGTGTGTGTGTGTGTGTGTGTGTGTGTGTGTGTGTGTGTGTGTGTGTGTGTATATATATATATATCTATACATTCTTTCTTTCATATATTTATTTAGTTTAAGTCTGTGGATATATATCTATACACAAATATATATATATCCATATATAGATATATAAATAAACGTGTAGAAAACAGCATTCATTTGCTATGCTGTGAGCGGATTACACACGCGCAGGTGCACTTGCATATCCTTATTGTGGGTTACATATGTTTACTAAGTCTTTGTGCTTATGTGGGCTTTCTTAATTGTGACGGTACCAGTACAATATCTGTAATCCAGTTAACGGGAATATGCGAAACACACGTTCACCTTTACATATTTAAATGTTTTTACAGCACACATGCATTCATTAACTCATATGTGCTGAAGTCGTAGTTGACCCGGGACTGCATTCACATTGGCCGGATGCTGTAACCACTATACTATTGGTGTTCTGACTCATTTATATGCATACCCATAGTACATAGCTACATTAACATATGCCTCACCGCTTCACTTACAACACAGGCATTCATTCTCCTGCTGGGAAAAATGCGGTACTACATATTACACATTCCCTATTCCCCACTGTTCTGGACCCAAGCTGCATATTTAATCACTCCAAGGATATGCAGAACTCCAAGGCTTATAGTCCTGGCACATATGAGTCTTTGATTGTCAGGGTGTTCCTGTGGTGATCTAGATTTAGGCTTGTCCACCTGGTGACCGGAACTGCCCTGACTGAGTTCAACTGTCAGACGAAGCACATGGACAGCATTTGTCCATTTTATAGAGGTTTACCTGTGTTTACAGACACAGGTCTTTTGGCACCTGTCAGCAGCTTTTTATGTTGGCAATACATAATATGGGTGGGGGGTGGTTACAATACATAATCCACATTGAGGGGTGTTCCCATTCACATTTGACTATTTCCTGTATGCATTCATACGAGAATTATTATTTTGGACATGAATTAACTACAGGTATGCAGTGGTACAGTAAACAAATGTGAAGGTTTGTTACTGTAAATATGTACGGACCTCTGTAATACACTGTTGTTTTCTGGCAAATCAATAGCTAGTCATTAAAGACTGAAGTCAGAACATAATGACAGACACTTGTGTTTCAGACTTCATACTCTTCAGGAAATTAATGCCAATATACAAACTGTTATTCTATCAACTTTCTCAGTTTCTTTACAAATTGTCCATACTTTTGGGCCTTTGACCCACTTTTATTCACGGCTTTGTCCAGATATCTTGCTCTCAGAGGTTGACAGGTATACGTTTATTCATGGCTTTGTCCAGATATCTTGCTCTCAGAGGCTGACAGGTATACTTTTATTCACGGCTTTGTCCAGATATCTTGCTCTCAGAGGTTGACAGGTATGGTCGGTCACACCTACACACACATTAAGTGTTCCTCACACAGTAGATCAGGGTTATCCTGTTTACGTCAGTGCCTTCCTCACCCTTATACCATTTGCCACTATGCAAATGTGTGCAATATATTTCTGCTTATTCGTGTTGGGACACGTGTGTCACGGGCAAGTGTTTGATCCTGGGTAGTAGGTTATGCATGACCACTTAGGGCTGGACAGTGTCATACACCTCTAATGCACATTCCAACTTCTATCCAGATATCTACAGGACTGGACTTCATGTCTTCCATTCTATTGTTTACACAGGTTATGTATCCATGAGGGATATCCAAAAATTGTACCGATCCACAACAAGAGGTATACCGAACATCGTTTTGGAGTTACGAAAATGTGCTGAGGTCATGTGCAATCCTGCAACTGCCTAGGGTGACACTACCTACTACATATGCGTAGTGGTCACTATGTGTAGCTGTGGCTGCACCACACCAGTAGGCCAAGTATGGCTGGATTTGGTGGACGTTCAGGTACGGGAGCGGGTTGTGTGATGTGGAGGGGATGCTGAGTAATCCATTATACATCCAGGTGTGTTGCATTTGTTATGGCCAGTTCCATCCGGGTGTGTTGCATTTGTTATGGCCAGTTCCATCAGGACCAATCTGTGGGTATGTGCTGGTGACATATCTATACATTTGTATCGCACATTGCAGTATTCATCTGTTTGTGGGATTGTGTTCTACAGTATCGCCTGTCTGGTTGTATTGCAGCTGTTTATACATGTGTTTGTGTTTCTTTCAGCTTCACCTGCTGCTCCCTCATAACCTCCGGTTCACCTATTCTGCATACGACACAGTATCGCCTTGGAGGATTGTACCATTACCCATCCACCCCACACACACAGATTCCTCACACCCCATACATCTGTGCTTTGGTTGTTGGCCCATGACACAGCCAGAGTAGCACATTGAATACCCTACATGTGTCTAGTACCTGTATGGTTGTGTGGACTACCCTGCCATGTTTGCTTTCCACATGCTATACCTCATGCACATAGGTACACGCCCATACTTCTCTTTCATTACATGTTTGATATACCCGGGTACTACCCGTTCGACTGTGACACATCCTGACAAGTTCGGCTTGTATCGCTGACTTCCGGATTTTGGCGGCCTATTGTACTCATTGGTAGGATGCCACCTTTTCCTATGTCCAGGATGGGATATATTCCGTACACATATCCAACTGTAGTGGACAACACCTCCCCACAGTCGACAGTAGGGTTGCCACCTTTTCAATTGGCCAAGGTGGGACATTTTTGGTACACACATCACATTTTACAGGCCGACACATACCCACGGTCAGTACACAGGATAGAACTTAGACTTCTTGCCTATATCAAAGCTTATTCTTGTAGCAGTTCAGTTGCTTATTCTGTTTCTTATAACATTTATGTAATTTAGATACAGAAAATCTGTTTAATGCAACTATTACATAACGTATAGGGAATAATTTTGTCGTATAATCTCAGGACATTTGCCATTGTTACAGGTTTTTGTCGGGACACAACTTCCCAAAGAGGGACTGTCACTCGCAGAGTGGGACAGGTGGTAATCCTAGTCGACGGTACGGATGATACTGTTCCTTTCAGCCTACATGTGTCCTTATTGTTGTGGCTGTTTGCATGCTCCTTCTGTTTCATTTACATGCTTATTCTATTTCCTATCACATTTGGTATGTGAAATACGAACATACCTTTTGTATGTGACTATTACATGCCTTGTGGGATATAATCCGGACATACGGTCGCTAGATATCTACATTTCTCGTGTATTTTGTTATGGACACATCTGCCCAGCTGTGTACCCTCCCTCACATTGTGGGTCAGCTGGTGACCCTCACCATTGGGCTGGATGTACCTACTGGTGGATCGTTAACATATGATGCATTTCACTTCCACTTGGTATGGCTATCTACACTGCATTGGACTACAGCCACACGGTCTTCCATGTCATTTGTTTGTGGGATAGGGACCCGTTATTCCCTACCATGCATTTCTGTTTGCTTCGTCACTTTGTGTTCGCAGGTACTTTCTTGCATGCTTTGCATACGTTTCAGTATCCAGGGACACTGACATGGTTACTATCTTGCAACCTGTTATATGCAAGCATTTTAGCTTGCACATCGACAACTGCCATTTCCACACCTCCGTGCAGCACTTCGACACGCCCTATGCACTCGCTCTCCTTTCCTGTGCACGTGGCTGTGTCGGCAGCGTGCCTTCATTACTATGCATTTGGCGCTATTGTGCCATCCTCACGCCGCACGGTCGGCGCAAGCCTAACACCGGCCTTGCGCCAAGCTTTATGAATCCCGGGGAAGGTTTTTACCTTATAAACACAAGGTGCGGGTTTTGATTCTCACATACGGTAACTGAGTAGGCTTAAAATGGCCTACAAGGGCAGTTATCCTAGTAGTAATCTATGAACCTATGTACTATAAAAGTCAGAACGATGACACCAAACAATGTTGGGACAGATGACAGTTACACATTACAGCAGCTACCAACATTCTTTAATATCATGAAAAACAGCGGTCCCTGCAGTACTAATCAAAAGAAGAAAGGCCCTACAATTCATAAAATAGACCCATCATTTTTTAAATATAGACTACAAGTTAGATAAGGTCAAGAACCAGACATTAATTGTTTTTTTTTTTTTAATTCTCGGTACATCTATCACAGTGAGGCTTCATACTGGGATGTCAAATTCAGGATGACTGTGTATATGGCCCCCCTCATGAAAACCTACACAACACATAACAGGGTGTGAACATTCTACAGTAGTTAGCGCTGCTGGCAAATAATTTCATACAGGTAATAGATGATATTCTTCCAAAGTATTTAGGTCTTTAATTGCAAATCTTCACTACTACATCTCATAAGTTCACACGTGCATAGGTTCATAGGTAAGTACCAGGCTAGCTGTCCTTGCAGGCCATTTTAGGCCTGGTCAATTTCCATTCAAAGGTAAGAATCAAGCTCTGTACCTTGTGTCTGTGAGGTAAACACCTTAACCGCTATGCCAACTCAAACCCCAGAAATCTTTATTACGTTCACTTGAAATCAAACCAAAGCCAAGGAAAATGCTCAAAAATATTTATAGTCTTACATAAAAGTAATGGTTTGCATTTCATTTCAAATATGAAGGAGGGTCAGATAAAGATTTTCTTTATTATCCTTGTGTTTGTACAAGTAATTAAGCCGTTGGTATGACAAGGGCAAAACAACAGATGAAGGATCCTTACGGCAACAAACATTCAACAACATGAGATTGCCCTATGCTTTTGTTACCACTCCTTCATTCAGATCCACATAACTATCTACCTGCATACCTTGGTTCCAGTAAAGATTTAGCATGCCCTCAGTGTATGTAGTTATCGCGCAGTGATGGTCTATGATTTACTATTTGCAAACATTATGCCTTGTTCTGACCTTTTAATCAAAACAGAGTTAAATTCTTATCTACAGTTCATCATTTGAGGTGAGCTACTTAAAATCCACCTGTAGTAGCACAGAAAAAAGTAGCAAACTTGGCACTGATTCACCTCTTCCTTTACAACTAAGGTATATCAGAAGTCAAAACAACATTTACCTGAGGATGAACATTTTATCAACCTAGCCAAACATTTGTAGTTATATTTAATGATTCTTAACTCATTAACACCTATGGGATGTGGAATGTCACACCTCTAGACAGACTAGATGCACAAACATTTTGGACTGACCAAACTAGATACATCTTACTGCAGAAGAAAATCAATATAACAAGATAACCATTCTGTACACAGTAAATACCCAAGTATTATACGGCTATAAAGGGCATAAAGCACATTATGCTGTCAAAACAGGGTAATTAAGGTAAAGAAGAGTGTAAGAAGAGTGTAAGAAAGAATTTCTTTACATTACAGTAGCCAGATGGAAAAAATAAAACCGGAGCAGCAGAGGTGATTACACTTTGTTGACCTCCACTGCTCTAATAGCTGCATAATACAACACTTCTTAACCAGTGTGCAGAACACTGAACATTTCTTTTTCTTCAAAATACAAAACATTAAGTGCTCTACAGAGCACCAGTCCTGCTTAGTGCACATGAAAACAAAAGCATACATTTTTTGTGCCCTGTGAATACATTTCTCTTCATTTATTTTCAGTCTTTATATATACTTCCTGCGGTTTTGTATTATGGATAAACAGTGGACTGTCCTAAGTGGCATTACTCTAGTATTAAAGATATAAATAACACGAGAAGACATACGTACATTCAAACACAAAAACACTTATGTTTACCTTTGGGAACAAATCAAGACATTATTAAAGCAAGATACACTCTCCAGTAGAATCTATATTGAAAATACGTTAACATGACTCAGGCCCCTTTTTGTTAACACTGAATAATGACTGTAATTTTTTGGTAATGCTAATGGAATGAACTTCAACAGTATGTACATCACATCAATGCTGAGTGTATTAGCTCTAATACATTATTTATGTCAGGATAATACCTTGAATGAGTCCTTGGTCCTCTGTCACTTTAGACATCAATCTCTCGGGCATTTCTACAATAAAAATGTGAATACTGGACACAAATAATGAAATGCTGCAACAAATACTGGTCACTTTCATCCTTTTTCTACAGAACTTCAGCCTGGCACACTTCACAGTCATAATTTCCATTACTATCAGATTTTTTTTCACAAAGAAGGCAATGCCATTCTTTGAGACTGCAAGAATAAAGAATGAACATACAGGGCATTTCTTTTCTTTGCAGGGATAAAGAATGTGCCTTCTATTTCTGTTAAGATGGAAAAAGATGGCAAAGGTCTTAAGTGTGTGTGTGTGTGTGTGTGTGTGTGTGTGTGTGTGTGTGTGTGTGTGTGTGTGTGTGTGTCTGTGTGTTAATACAGAACTAATACAAATTTCAAGAAATACTGTAGTGCAACACAATATAAATTATGACTTAACTCTCTCTATGCAATATTGTTTTAATAAATACAATTTTAGGAAAATGAAAATGGCTGATTGAATTTCAGCTGCTAAACCTTACTACAACCATATTCTCTGTATGTTCCTCAGTTCTACTATCTAATGCCTGCAGCACTGATCTCTATTGAGTCATTAGATCAGCATTATATCTGTTTCTTTAAGCTAACACCACTGCCTTGTTCTCTTTGCTTTTTCTCACTGTTTCTTTTATCTGCATACTCACTGGCAGAATATTTCTTTGTATTACTGCGGTGGTGGTGCTGCGGTAGCGTTGTCGCCTCATAGTAAGACGTTGTCCTGTTCAACTCTCAGCTAGAGCATCTTCTGTGTGGAGACATGCGTGAATGGACGTACCTTAGTTGAAGGCTGTGCGTCAGGGCCGGCAACTCGGCACGTAAAAACTACTGCCAATCATTAGCGGACCGGAGTTCCACTGTGGCGACCCCTAACCGGGAAAAGCCGAAAGACGCAACAATTATCTGCAATAATTAAAGTAAACATAACAATGCGAGTACATGATCCTGGCTGTATGGTGCACGTTAGCCTTTGGAAAACAGTATTTTAGATGGCTTACTATTATAAAGATCAATGAATCAAATGGATTTCATGAAAACATTTATGGTGAGGTATATTCAGACTGCTCCTCACCACAGCTTTACTGGACTACAGTGAGACTAGCTTCAGGGAGAGGGACAGGAGAGATAACTGAGGCACAGAACAACATAATGTATATGTCAATGTATACCGAGCCACAAAACTCATGTTTTGAAAGTGAGAAGCTATACCTCTTTAATGCTAAAGTACAGAGGGAGGCCGTGATCTCAAATTACTGACTTGTAGGAGGAAGATGCATGAAGTGGTCTTCAGCAAAAATGGGTCATTGGCAACGAATAGTATTTACCAATGAAAGGGAGAAAATTTGGGCAATGAACAGCCAGAGACCTTATATTTCACATGTTATGTATGGGTGATGGTATCTAGTGCTTCCAATCCTGAAAGTTGAAAGAGGTGATGGTACTGAAATGGCCTTATTACCTGCAGGACAGGGAATGTGCTGAAGATGACCACAGCATGTGTCAGGCGTGGAACCAGGGTAAAGTTTGGGGTAACAGGGTTTCAAGCTCTTATAGACTGCAAAAGGTAGGTCCATTTTTGGCAAGGAGTTGTATTCTAAGATTTCCTTGCACACTGCATAAGACTCTCAACCAACTTAGGAGACAAAGAATCGCCTACAACCACCTGCCAAATATTTTGTAGAATATTACTGATGCTCACACAGTGTACCTGTCTGTAGCCACGAGAGAGGAATGTGCAGAGAGGAAACATTGTAGCCAGAAGAGGAACATGCAGAAAGGAAACAGTGTAGCCATGAGAGAGGAACATGCAGACAGGAAACATTGTAGACACTAGAGAGAAATGTGCAGAGTTGTATCAGCAAACAAAGCAAAGCAGAACACTACAGAATTTATGTTACTTTAACTGTCTTTTCTAAACTGAGATATCTTTGATTACCTTTAGTTAGCAGGAGAAAATGGATGGTTTGAAATGCAGGTAACCTGGCCAATCAGAAGAGCTAAGTAGCACATGTAAATGCATTATTTTACAGCTGGAAACACAGGCAGATTGCAGCAAGGTAGAAGGCATCTATAAGGTTTCTCCTCAAATAAGAGTTAAAGGTTACAAAGAAATGGCTGGGCGTGAAAAATGACACCTTGACTCACATCTGTGCAAGTAGACCATGTATGGCAATGCATGCTTTTTTTTTAAGAAGCTGTTCCTAGGTAAATTGGCAATTTCAGTATAAACTGTTAGGAGGCAGGTCATGGAAAAAATAATGACCTCAGGCAGAAGAGATAGCTTTAACCAAATTTAGCCATCAGACTTTAATGTAAAGATCAATCGATGATATCTCATTTTAACATGGAGGATGGTGTGGTAAACTGAAAACAGAGACAGGCATTAAGGATCTTAAGTCACCTTTTGACTGAGCTGAGAAGTTTCTGGAAGTATCTCGTAAAGTCACCTCTTCACCGAGCTGAGAAGTTTCTGGAAGTATCTCGTAAAGTCACCTCTTCACCGAGCTGAGAAGTTTCTGGAAGTATCTCGTAAAGTCACCTCTCCACCGAGCTGAAAAGTTTCTGGAAGTATCTCATAAAGTCACCTCTTCACCGAGCTGAGAAGTTTCTGGAAGTATCTCATAAAGTCAGCTCTTCACCGAGCTGAGAAGTTTCTGGAAGTATCTCCTAATGGGCATATTCTATTTGAATTTTCTATGCAGACAGATTACCTGGAGGTATAGAATTCACGTAAGGAAACAGAGGAGTAGGAACAGTTAAACTGAAGAGCAGTTCCACTCTAAACTCTTGTTTTCCTCATTCAAGCGTGTGTTTGGTTGCTTAGCATGACGTGACACACATGTTTCTGTATACATGTAAAGCAGGAGTTGGAGATGTAGCCCCCCTGTATCTCAATGTACTCCATGGTGAACTTGCTGGAAGATTTGCAGTGTTTCTGTTAGCATTTTGTCTCACTGGCTCATACATCTAACAAACTATTATATTTCTGTTGCACGTGACATAAACAAGTCTTTGCCACATCAAAATATCATAGAAGCTATTCTTTTCATGCCAGCTCAGGAATCCTGACACCTCTGCCTGTGAATTCTTTAACTAAAGGAATTTTACTCTCACAAAACTAACTTATGTAACCACTGCCGTTAACTAAAACAAATTTGGCCAAAGCAAGTTTGTACAGAATATGCCAAAGATCATGAATAGAAGGGAATCACTGTTTTAAAATGCACAAATAATGTGCCCAAAATCTCCTTACAAAACATTAATTAAAATAAAAACCCTATTCTAAATGAAAGATACAGAACAATCTGAAACAGAGGGAAGGGAAAAATGTCATACAATAAGGACACAGAAGGCACTGTGTAAGAAAGCAACAATCTCCATCAGGCCATTTGGAAGGCAGTAAATTATAAAATAATACAAGAAAATCACTACTTAGCTTAATGAGGGACAGTGACACTGCATAAAATATCAAGGTATACATATATACACATACTTTATGTAGTGGGGTCTGTGTTTGTGAGGATCATTTGGGGGGAGTGTAGTGGAGGATGGTTTTTACTTTTTTTTGCCAGTATTTGCAGCTGTTGCCAGTATTTGCAGCTGCAGATGTGCAATCTCATGGTTGGTGTGTATAACTTACAGGGGGGTATCAGGCAATGCAGCCTCCCACACAGGGGTACAGGGGCACTTACCCTCCAGCAAAAATATATATCTTTTTTTATTTTGATAGATTGGGTTTCAATGTTTTGTTTTTGTTGCTTTGGGTTTTGTATTTTGGAATTTCAGAGAGATAGATAGATAGATAGATAGATAGATAGATAGACAGACAGATAGATAGAGACAGAGATATAAATATAGATATATACATATATGGATATTTTTATGTCTCTGCCCACATGATCTTTGGAAGATAAAACATTTGTTTCC
Organism: Protopterus annectens; assembly: GCF_019279795.1. Lineage (NCBI taxonomy): Eukaryota > Metazoa > Chordata > Ceratodontiformes > Protopteridae > Protopterus > Protopterus annectens. The sequence goes on along the minus strand of NC_056732.1, from coordinate 30,402,708 downwards.
CTCTCTTTCTCTAGCTGTCAGGTCATGTTGTCTTTGTTCATTGAAGTACACTCTGTCATGTTCCAATGGATACTAGAGTAGTGCGGAAATGTACTTTGTAATGGGATTAGGTGGGGGATTGGAAGGTGGACAGCTGGAATTACAATGCTCTACATGAATCAGTTCAGTTAAATCAGTCCAAGCAATTGAAGGATAGTAAAACAAAAGTACAGTTGTGTACACTTACCATAAATGTAGATGTTCGAGTATATTCACTGTTGCAGTCATTACATTTGGGTAATCCTGCTAGCAGGTTGCCCTCAGTCAGCCTGAATTCCAAAGTCCTGGGTCCTGCATCAGCTGCTATTGCCCCTTCCCTGACGTCAGGTCGTCAGGGGTATAAAAGATACGGCCGACGCCATTTTCTTTAGTTTTTCTTGCCCCAGATGTCAGGTGCCACCTAAAAGGGTAGCCAAAATTTATATATATATATATAAATGCATGCAGCAATATAAACTTTACCTTCATCTACAAGCAAATACACCACATAGGTTGTATTAATCAGAGAAGGAAAGATAGGTTCCATCAGAAGAAAGGGGGATGGCGGGTGGGTAACCTGGACTGCAACAGTGAATACACTCGAACATCTACATTTATGGTAAGTGTACACAACTGTACTATGTTCTTCATGTTTCACTGTTGCAGTCATTACATTTGGGTAGAGTCCAAAAGCTATGGATGGGAGGCTGGAGCTAAACAGCATTAGGAGTGGCTATGAGGCCCTGCAGAACTGCAGTGGCAAAGCCTGCCCTGGATTTAGAGTAGAGTGGCAGATGATAGTGCTTTGTAAAGGTGTGCACTGAACTCCAAGTAGCAGCCTCTAAAATTACCTTGGTTGGTACTCTCCTGAGAAAGGCTGCTGAAGTGGCTGCAGCTCTGTTTGAATGTGACCTAACGCCCTTAGGCACTGGCTTGCCATGGTGTAAGTAGCAGAAATGAATGCAGTGGCCTATCCACTTTGAAAATAGTCTGCTTTGAGATAGCCTTTCCTTGTGATCCTGCAGCATATGCCACTAGTAATTGCTCTGTCTTTCTGAAAACTTTGGTTCTGTCCAAGTAGAATCTAAGCTGTCTGTGTACGTCCAAAGAATGCAGAATTCTCTCCCCCTTGTTCTGTGTATTTGAATAAAAAGTTGGCAGATGAATAGTTTGGTTAAGAGCCACACTGGACACCACCTTAGGCATAAATGTTGGGTTTGTCTTCAGAGAGACCCTGTCTAGATAAAAAATGATAAAATGTTCCACAGCCATGAGTGCCTGTAGCTCTGAAACTCATCTTGCAGAAGTTATTGCTATGAGCAGAGCTGTTTTCCAAGATAAAAACTTTATATCAGCAGTAGCAGCTGGCTCAAAAGGAGGCAGGGTGAGTTTTTCCAAGACATAGTTAAGGTCCCATGCAGGCATTGGTGATCTCCTTGGAGGCCTTAAATTTTTGGTTCCTCTGAGGTACTGTTTTAATAAGGGATGAGAAAAGATTGGTGGCTCTGTATTGTAATGAGCCGAAATGGCAGAGGCATGAATTTTAATAGATGAAAAAGATAGGCCTTTGTCCAGCATCTCAGTTAAGCATTGCAAAATCTGAGGAATATTTGGCACAGCTGTATCAGTTCCTTGTGCCTGGTTCCAAGCACAGAATCTCTTCCATTTTCCAGCATAAGATTTTCTGGTACTAGGCCTTCTGGCCTCCAAAATGACATCCATTGCAGCTTTACTGAGAAGTGTGTTTTGTATGACTACATTATACGCCATGCTGCCAGGTTTAAAGTCCTGAGTTGGCTGTGCAGGATCTGATTGTTTTGTTGAGACAGTAGATGAGATATTTGAGGTAGGCTCCAAGCTGGACATTGAGACAAGTTCTTTAGGATTGGAAACCAGTACTGGCGGGGCCAGTCTGGGGCAATCAGTATTATTTTTGGCTTCTCCTGTCAGACCTTTAGGAGTACCTTGGGGAGGAGAGGTAGTGGAGGAAAGGCATATACCGATAGGTTTTTCCAGCTGAAAGATAGGGCATCCACTTTCCATGCTTGTGCAGAATCTCTTTAGTTGGTAGTTGTGAGGGGAGGCAAATAGATCTATGACCGGGCACCCCCATTTCCTTATCATGCTGAAGACTTGTGGATCCAGCTGCCACTCATGGGGATCCATGAATTTTCTGCTTAGTTAGTCTGCCAGAGTATTTTCCTTCCTGGCAGGAATTGTGCCTGCAGATGTACTTGGTAAGTTAATGCTGTGTCCCACAAGGTCATGGCTAGTCTGCAAAGGGGGTAAGAATGTGTGCCCCCTGCTTGTTTATATACCACATTACCGTGGTGTTATCTATCTTTATCAGTAGTTGTCCCAGATGAAGTAGGTCCTTGAAGGCTGTCAGGGCATTCTGAACAGCTAGCATTTCTTTTTGATTGATATGTAGATGCAGTTGGGTTGAAGACCATGTGCCCTGAATGCATCTTCCTGCCATGTGGGCCCCCCAGGCATAATCTGATGCATCTGTTGTTAGTGTCTGCCTGGCTAGGGGTAATGTGAATGGCTGTCCCTTGCTTTGGTGACAAGCCTTTGCCCACCATCGAAACTCCTGTTGTAGGCAGGGAATGAGAGTAATCATTGTTCCCAGGCTGTGGCAATGTTGAGTCCAAACACTTTTTAGGTACCATTGAAATTTCCTCATATGCAGTCTTGCATATGGAATTAGTAGGATGCAGGATTCCATGAAGCCCAAAGCCTGCAGAATTTTTCTTGCAGATAACTGGGCCTTTGTTGCCAACATTTTGAAATAGGTAGTCAGTTGCCTTTGTTTGTCTGGCGTGAGATAAGCCATCTGGGCAGTTGTATTTAATCTTGCACCCAGGAATATTATCTCTTGAGAGGGTACTAGTTTTGATTTCTTTTCATTGACTGTGTACCCTAGGCATGTTAGAAGTCTTTTCACAAATGCCAGATGCTGTAGAAGAATGTCCTTGTTCTCTGCTTGAATTAGACAGTCATCCAAGAAAGGATATATTTGTATTCCTCTTTGTCTGCAGAATGCAATTACTGGTGCCAGGCACTTTGTAAAGATCCTGGGCGCAGTAGATAAGCCAAAGAGCAGTGCAGAGAATTGGTAATGCACTGAGTCAGCCTTGAATCTGAGGTATCATCTGCATAATTGTCTGATTGGGACATGCAGGAATGCCTCTTTTAGGTCTAAAGTCACAAGCCATGTGTTCTTGCCCAGCATGGGCAGAAGCTGCTGCAAAGTCATCATCTTGAATTTTGGTACATCCAGGAATGTGTTCAGAATAGATAGGTCCAGTATTGGTCTCCATGCCTTGTCCTTTCTGGGTACCAAGAACAGTCTTGAGTAAAATCCTTGTCCCTGCTCTTGCTCTGGTACTTGTTGAATGGCCCCCATGTCCATGAGAGATGAGACTTGTTTTTGTGCCTCTGCCCATTGATTTTTTGGCAGATCTGGCCAGCTGTTTGCCTTTGGCAGGGTATGGAAATGGAACTTGTACCCTTGTGACACAGTATTTAGAACCCACTTGTCCTGGGTTATAATGTGCCAATTTTGAGAAAAAAAGTGCTAATTTTCCCCCTAAGGGTGCTGCCAGAAGATAAGTGCTTGGTGCAGGCAGGGGGAAGCCATTGGGACTGTTTCCTGTATGGTTGTGATTTGTCTTCTCCAACTTTGGAGGTAAAAGCACCCTATTGCTTTGACTTGTATGAACCTTGCGCCTGGGATCTGCCTCTAGGGCGTCTGGATCTGCCCCTTTGAGGTCTGTCTGACACAGGAAGGGACAAATTCTTTGTAGGCCAGTGTCTACTAAACCTAGGTGGCTGTACTTGTAAAAAATCTGTGACAGTTTGCATAGATTTAGCTTTGTCCTCCATTTTCTTTAACACCTCCTCTGCCTTAACACCAAACAAAGTATCATGCTGTAAAGGTGCATCTAATAATTTAACTTTGACATGATCAGGCAGATTTTGTTCCTTTAACCAAGCATGCCTCCTAATTACAGAACCCGTAACTGTGGCCCTGCAGGAGGCCTCCAAAGAATCAAAACCACATTGCAAAGTATGCTTTCCAACTTGTTCAGCTGCATGCAATAAATCCTGCATTTCCTTGTTTTCTGCACATTCAGAGTTTAATAACATTTTCTGTTTAAGCAATGCCATGACATGTTGCTGATATTTGAGCATATGAAACTGACAGTTTAAGGCTCTTATAGCCAAGGTAGCAGATGTGTAAACCTTTTTCCCCATCTATCCAGTGCCCTAGAATCTCTGTCAGAGGGGGTAGGGGTTTTTGCAGCAGAAGCCTTAACTCCTTTGGGACCCTGTGAAATAGTTTCTGGGTCTGCAGCAGGGTTTTTAAAAAAGGAATTTATGAGAGTCAGGAACCCTGTAACATCTGTCAGGCTTAACAGGAGCTGGAGGTAAGGAGTCAGGGGTAAGACTAGACTCCGAAAACACATCATCTACAACATCTAACACAGGTAGAATGGCTAGTGGCCTGTGTTGAGGTAGTAAAAGGAAATCCCTGAGCCTCTTTTTAGATTCTGAAAAATCCTGGCTCTCCCAGTGGAAATGCTCCCTCATGGTATGCAAGGTTTCCCCAAAAGAATAGTCCTCTGGAGGAGAAGCTGAAGTATAGATTCTTCAGCATCAGAATCCTCATAGGGGGGGAAGAGAATATCCCTGATCAGAAGAGGAATCAGAAGAAATAGAAACCTGATCAGAAGATTCATAGTCAGTCTCTTGCCTAGGCCTCTTATCAGGAGGGGGATGGGAGCCCCTGATCAAGGTAATTAAGTCTTCGGCCATTTTGAGCATCTGTTTTTTGGGCCTAGAAGCCTGTCCACATGGCTCTTGAGTTTGTTTCTTTGCTTTAGAAGGTGCTTTAGTCTTTGTCTTTGAAGCTGAGGTTGATTTAATATAAAGATATCTAGGTCTGAATGCACCCTTAGAAGCCGGTGCCTGCTCAGCAGCTCCAGACCCATCTGAAGGAATAGTATCCGAGGCTCCAATACCTTGAGTTTCCAGCGGCATGGCCGACTCCACATGGGAGTCTGTAGCGGCCTGTGACTCTAAAGTAGCGGGTGTCAGGGGCTGCGAAAGGCCCTCACTGAGAACTGGCGAACTGGCGACTGGCTTAGGAGAAGCTTCGTCATCGGTTTTGGGCCTCGGTTGTCTATCTCTCTCCTTTTCTTTGCATTTTTTGTGAACTCCGGTAGTCGGATGGCGGTCTGACGACATTTCTGGATAATTAAACCAGCGTCCAAAATAGTTAAAAGCAAAATCATACCAACGCTTAATAGTGCGTTGGTTAAATCTAGCACAAAACCGACAACCAGCAACGTTGTGATCAGGGCCTAGGCAAGGAATACAGTAAGAATGAAAGTCCTTATGAGGTATTTGCTTTCCACAAGAAATACAATTATTTACTTTTGCTGACATCGGTCTGGAGCAAGAAAAAAGTTTCCCCAACGGGGCACTTAGCTTTATTGAAGACTTCAGATCTGAAACTTGAACATGAAAATCTCAGGAGTCGGATGACCGGCACTTGCGAACTGCTTCTGCTTCGGGCACCGCACGGCAAGAAAGACTAAAGAAAATGGCGTCGGCCACATCTTTTATACCCCTGATGACCTGACATCAGGGAAGGGGCAACAGCAGCCGACGCAGGACCCAGGACTTTGGAATTCAGGCCGACTGAGGGCAACCTGCCAGCAGGATTACCCAAATGTAATGACTGCAACAGTGAAACACGAAGAACATCTACTATTCCTCATAAGACTGACACAGCTCCTACCTCATAAGCACATCACACTGGAATGGCAATTCCTGAACTGAAAATCCAATAGGAATACTGTTTATAATCTACAGAATACAATGCCATCTCCCTGGTGTCCAGCATCAAAAGAAAGTATTTCCCAATTTTTCTTTTGAGCATAATGCTGCTACAAATGCACAGTGGATTTGATAGATTGTGAATTAACTTACCCCTCAAAGAGCACACTTGACAAAGCACCTGCTTTAAACTCTACTCAATATTTCTCAAGCATTACTGTTTAATTTCCATCTCTGTTAGCTACTAACTTGCACCTTCACTTCCTGTGAAGATCAAGGTTACTCTTTTTTGTCTTATTTTAACTCAAGTTAAATTAAAAGGCAAGACCCATCCATCCACCCCTTTTCCCATTTTTGCACATGTGATCAGGGTGTCACTTCAACAGTGACAATCATCTACAGCCCACATCCAGACCTATGGCCAGTTTAGACTGTCCAGTCCACCCATATTGCTCATAATAAATAAATGCAAGAAATCACATTACCATTCAATGTGAAAAAAGTTCAGATGATTATCAGAATGTTCCCTTTCATTTTATTTTCCTAAGAACTATGTAAGGATTACGTGTTTATAGCTTAATGGGCCACTGTTTTTTTTTTTTTAATGGTGACTGAAGGACAGTTAACTGCCTCTGACTGAGTGTTTTTTGCCCTCATTGACTGTTTTCTCCTGCACTTTTTTTCATAAAATATATACAGTGCATTAACCCTCTGACTGGCAGTAATACCCTGTGCAAATAATAATAATAATATTCAGTACTTCATATACTAAAGCATAAAGTACAGTTTTGTACCTACCATAAATGTAGATGTTCGAGTACTTATACTGCTGCAGTCATCACACTTGGGTTATCCTGCCGTCAGGCGGTCCCGCAGTTGGCCAGAATTCCAAAGCGTTGGTCCAGCGTCGGTTGTCGTCACTTCTTCCCTGACGTCAGTGCGGCAGGGGTATAAAAGAGGCAGCCAACGCCATTTTCTTCAGTTTTTCTTGCCCCAGATGTCAGGTGCCCCAATCTAATAAGGCAAAATAAGTGGCTTGCAAACCATACCTTAGAGAAAAAACAATAGTGGTAGTTGTAAGCAAATACACCATGTAGACATGCATCCAGAAGGTTGATGTACCTGTAGATAAAAGAAACCCCTGTTAGGAAGTGGGGCTGGAGGGAGGGTAACCTGGACTGCAGCAGCATAAGTGCCCAAACATCTACATTTATGGTAGGCACAAAACTGTACTATGTTCATCGTGCTATGCTGCTGCAGTCATCACACTTGGGTTGAGTCCCAAAGCTATGGTTGGGTGGTAGGAACTATACTGGGTTAGGCACAGCTAAGATACCCTGCAGAACTGCAGTGGCAAAGCCAGCCCTGGTTTTTGAGTATAGTGGAAGGTGGTAATGTTTGGTGAAGGTGTGCACTGAACTCCAGGTGGCTGCCTCCAGAATGTCCTTTGTTGGGACTCGGAGGAGGAAGGCTGCTGTAGCCCTGGTAGAATGAGACCTAATATTAGCAGGCACTGGTTTCCCATGGTGAGAGTAGCAGAAGCGGATACAATGTGCTATCCATTTGGAGATGGTCTGTTTGGAAATAGGCTTTCCCTCTGTACCTGCTGCATATGATACAAACAGTTGGTCAGATTTTCTGAAGGCCTTTGATCTGTCCAAATAGTAATGCAACTGTCTGTGAATGTCCAAAGAGTGAAGGAGTTTTTCCCCTTTATTCTGAGGGTTTGGATAAAAGGTGGGCAAGTGTATGGTCTGATTGAGAGCCACACTGGAAACTACCTTTGGCAGGAAGGAAGGGTTGGTTCGTAAAGACACTCTGTCCTGATGGAAAATGAGGAAAGGTTCCACTGCCATAAGCGCCTGTAGTTCTGAGACCGTGCATGCTGAGGTGATAGCCAGCAACAGAGCTGTTTTCCATGAAAAGTATTGTAGATCCGCTGAAATGGCTGGTTCGAAAGGAGGTAGTGTTAGTTTTTCTAGCACAAAATTTAGATCCCAAGATGGAGTTGGTGGTTTTCTGGGGGGGTCTTATGTTTTTTGCTCCTCTGAGAAAATGCCTTAGTAAAGGGTGAGAGAAAATGGAAGGATCCGTATCATATTGAGCTGAAATTGTTGAAGCATGGATCTTTATAGATGAGCAAGAGAGTCCTTTGTGTAGCATCTCAGATAGATATTGGAGTATTTGTGGAATGTTTGGGATGCCAGGATCTAGACCTCTGGCCTGGTTCCATGCACAAAATTGTTTCCATTTGTCTGAGTAAGTTTTTCTGGTACTGGGCCTCCTGGCCTCCAGGATGACATTCAGGACATCCTTTGAGAGGAGTGTTGATTGATAATTTAAGGTATCTTCCATGCAGCTAGGTTTAAGGTCCTGAGTTGACTGTGAAGGATCTGAGAGTTTTGTTGAGTTAAGAGCTTGGGGAATTGATGTAAGATCCAAGGAGGACTGTGAGTCAGGTTTCGTAGTAGTGGGTACCAGTGCTGACGTGGCCAGTCCGGAGCAATGAGGATCATATGTGGTCTGTCTGATCTGACTTTCAGTAGTATCTTGGCCAGTAGAGGCAGAGGTGGGAAGGCGTAGACTGACAATGCTGCCCAACTGAATGATAGGGCATCCACCTTCCAGGCCAGGGGGTGATAAGTCCTTGTGCAAAATTTTTGTAGCTGGCATTTGCTGGTTGAGGCAAACAGATCTATGTCTGGTGGTCCCCATCTTTGAATTATCATTGCAAATACTTGTGGGTGTAGTCTCCAGTCGTGGGGATCTGTTAAATTTCTGCTTAATTCGTCTGCCAATATGTTTTCCTTTCCTGGCAGGAATTGTGCTTGCAATTGTACTTGGTAAGTTAATGCTGTGTTCCACAAGGCCATTGCCTGCCTGCATAATGGGTAGGAGTGCGTTTCTCCCTGTTTGTTTATGTACCACATTACTGTGGTGTTGTCCGTCCTTATTAGATGTTGCCCTGGATGCAAGAGGTCCTTGAAGGCTGTTAGTGCATTTTGTATGGCTAGCATCTCCTTTTGACTGATGTGCAGATGCCTTAGGTTTGTAGACCATTTGCCCTGTATGCATTGTCCTGCCATATGTGCACCCCAGGCGTAGTCTGATGAATCTGTTGTCAAGGTTTGCTTTGCTGGAGGTAAAACAAAGGGGAGACCCTTGTTTGCTTGGCATGTTTGAGCCCACCATAGAAACTTTTGAAGGCAGGGAATGAGAGGTATACTTGCTTCTAGGCTGTGTCTGTGCTGGGACCATACACTTTTTAGGTACCATTGTAGTTTTCTCATATGGAGCTTTGCATATGCAATTAGTTGAATGCAGGATGCCATGTACCCCAATGCCTGCAGGAATTTCCTTGCAGTGAGCCGGGTAAAGGTTGCCATCTTTTTGAAGTATTGAACCAGTTGTTTTTGCTTGTCTGGCATGAGGTAAGCCATCTGGGCCGTTGTATTCAAGCTGGCACCCAGGAAAATTATTTCTTGTGAGGGTATTAGTTTTGACTTCTTTTTGTTTACTGTGTACCCCAGGCAATTTAGCAATCTTGTTACAAATGCCAGATGCTGTAGTAGGATGTCTTTGCTGTCCGCTTGGATCAGGCAGTCGTCCAGATATGGATAAATTTGTATCCCTCGTTGTCTGCAATATGCAATTACTGATGCCAGGCATTTTGTGAATACTCTGGGTGCAGTAGATAAGCCAAAGGGCAATGCAGAGAATTGATAATGCGTTGAACCTGCCAAAAATCTGAGGTATCTTCTGCAATCTTGTCTGATAGGGACATGCAGGTATGCCTCTTGGAGGTCCAACGTTACCAGCCAAGACTCCTTGCCCAGCATGGGAAGAAGCTGCTGTAGTGTGAGCATTTTGAATTTGGGTATCTCCAGGTAAGTGTTAAGAATTGAAAGGTCTAAGATGGGTCTCCAGGCTTTGTCCTTTCTTGGTACTAGAAATAGTCTTGAGTAAAAACCTTGGCCTTGCTCTGTGGTAGGCACCTTTTGAATTGCTTTCATGTCCATGAGAACTGTAACTTGTCTTTGTGCCTCTGTCCATTGGTTTGTTGGCAGATTTGGCATGCCTCTCATCCATGGTAAAGTGTGAAAGTGAAATCTGTAGCCTCGGTTCATAATATCCAGAACCCATTTGGCCTCTGCCCCTAGGGCATCTGTACCTGCCCCTTTGGGGTCTGTCGGAAGCAGGAAAGGACCAGTTCTTTGATGGCCAGTTTCTGCTGAAGCGAGGAGGTTGTACCTGTAAAAAATCTTTAACTGTTTGCATTGATTTTGCCTTTTCTTCCATTTTCTTTAAAACCTCCTCTGCTTTGACACCAAATAACGCATCCTTTTGCAGTGGAGCATCCAGTAGCTTTGCTTTGACATGTTCTGGTAAGGTTTGCTCTTTTAGCCAAGCATGTCTACGTATCACAGACCCTGTAACAGCTGCTCTACATGATGCCTCCAAAGAATCAAAACCACATTGTAGGGTATGTTTTCCCACCTGTTCTGCTGCATGCAACAAATCTTGTATTTCTTTGTAATCTGGCTGATCTGTTTGATGAATCATTTTCTGTTTTAACAGAGCAAGCAGGTACTGCTGGTATTTAATCATGTGGAATTGGCAGTTTAATGCCCTCATGGCCAAAGTGGCAGAAGTGTACACCTTTTTCCCCCATCTTTCTAATGCCCTGGAGTCTCTTTCAGCAGGTAGTGGATTCTTAGCCTTAACCCCTTTGGGACCCTGGGAAATGGTTTCTGGGTCTGCTGGAGGGCTTTTATACAAAAACTTGTGAGAGTCAGGAACTCGATAGTATCTGTCTGGCTTAGCTGGTGCTGGTGGTAAGGAATCTGGATTTAGACTAGATTCGTTATAAGCATCATCCAGAATGTCTAAAACTGGGGGAATGGCTAGGGGTCTATGTTGACGAAGAAGAAGAAACTCACAGAGTCTTTTCTTGGAATCAGAATAATCTTGGCCTTCCCAGTGGAAATGCTCTCTCATGGTGTGCAGGGTTTCCCCAAAAGAAAAGTCCTCAGGAGGAGAAACAGAGGGGGTAGACTCTTCAGCATCTGAGTCTTCGTAGGAAGGGTAGGGATAATCCTGTTCCTCTGAGTCTGCTGAGGAAATGGATTCCTGGTCAGAAGGAGGGAAATCTTCCTCCAGTCTAGGCCTTTTGTCAGGAGGGGGTTGTGAACCTCTGATAAGGGTGATCAGGTCCTCCGCCATTTTGAGCATCTGTTTTTTAGGCATAGGGGCCTGCGTGGTAGTCTGTGGACCCGTTTTTTTAACCTTAGTCATCGCTTTAAGCTTCTCGTAGGACTTTACCGAGAGGGTCATCAGTTTAAATACACCTTCGGAAGCCGAAGGCCTGTCCCTAGTATCCGGCTCGCCGGCCGGGCTGGCGTCCGCGTGTTGAGGAGGATCGGGCTCCAGAGGCCCGGTAGTCTCTGTCTGAGAGGTAGTCATAAATTCTAAATCCGCGGTAGTCAGGGGCTGCATAAGCGCCTCACCGAATACCAGGGATCCGGCGGCAGGCCTAACTGAGACCTCGGAATCTGGTCTAGACCTAGGCTGCCTGTCTTTGTCCTTGCATTTTTTGAACATAGCTGAAGTCGGTTGCTCCGACAACATAATATAATTGAATCTTCTACCAAAATAATGTCGGGCGGTATCAGCCCGACGCTTGATAGTGCGTTTATTGAACCTAGCGCAAAACCGACAACCAAAGACATCGTGGTCTGGGCCTAGGCAAGGAATACAATAGGAATGGAAATCCTTATGAGGTATTTGCTTCCCACAAGAAATACAATTATTAACTTTGTCTGACATTGGTCTGAGGCAAGAAAAGTTTCCCCAACGGGGTACTTAGCTTTATAGAAGACTTCGGCTGAAATTCTGTTCGGAAATCTCAGGAGCTGGCCGACCGGCACTTGCGAACTGCTTCTGCTTTGGGCACCGCACGGCAAGAAAGACTGAAGAAAATGGCGTCGGCTGCCTCTTTTATATCCCTGCCGCACTGACGTCAGGGAAGAAGCGACGACAACCGACGCCGGACCAAGGCTTTGGAATTCTGGCCGACTGCGGGACCGCCTGACGGCAGGATAACCCAAGTGTGATGACTGCAGCAGCATAGCACGATGAACATCAGACATTAGCACCAAATCTGAATGCACACCTTCAAGTACTCGATGAACCATTAAGCAAACAAAAGTCGTTTTAAACACACTGAAAAATGCTTCAGAAACACTTTACATAAACTGCTCCCAGTGCCTTAGAGCTCGACTTGACTACAAATTCCTTCAAAGAGCTTCTTAAAAACATCAGGTACCTAAAGACTACCTTACACACACCTACTATTTATGCAGACTTAAAAGAAGAGTTTCATTATCTGTTGATAGGAAAAGGGAATGGAATTAGATGGAACAATTCATACAGATTTGGTTTCTTACATCAGATGCTGTGAAATAAATTGTAATAAGAATATTAATAACATTTTATATTACAAGGGCATAATAATATAAAGCAGAGCTTAATGAAAGCATTGCTCATTAAATAGGAGGGATTTTTCCACCCTACCTATTTACCAAATAAAGAAAAGTAGATATTTATTCATTTGTTTATTTATCTATTTATTTTATTTATTTAATTCTTTACTTCTTTATTCAGTTATTCAATCAATTTGGTAACTGGGGTAAAGCACTGCTCTATAAATTAAATAATTAATCTTTAGCAAATTACATCTTTACATGAACTGTCCCAGTTTCAGCCATAAGATAGTTAAAAGGGTTCCTATCAGAAGATCGAAGACGCATTTTGTTGAATGCGTCTTGGTCGAACTTCAAATGTCGAAAACGCAAAATGACGAAGTGGCATATAAGCAAATTCTTTCCCTGGGAAAGAAGTTGCTTGGCTGCTTCCATCACTTTGCCGTTTTCGGCACTGTAGTGCAATCTCGGAGTTGGTATATTTAAGTAGGGGGGGTCTGAGGGGCACAGCCCCCCATGTCGGGGAGTGTGGGGGGTGTTTATGTAATGTTTGAATGTGTTTTTTTTTTTTTTTTTTTTTTTTTTGGTAACAGCAGTTTTTTTCCCTGGGAAAAAAAATCGCTGTTCTGGTAGTTCGATGTGTTGTGAATTCGAACTTTTGAGTTCAATATAACAACGTTCGATCATTTGATCGTTCGTTGTTATAATATAGATCCAGTTAAAAATAAAGATAGTAAAACTTTTAAAAGACCACTAGCAAAAAATGAAATATTAATGAATATTGTTTTAGAAAAAGAAGAAGAAAGGGGCTTAGTAAAAAAAGAATTTAGAAAGGTTAGCCTGCACAGATTGTGTTCTTGCCACTACAGTCCCATCTCATATACAGCACTTGGTCATCATGCAGATAAGATGACAGTGATAAAAAAACATGCTTAAGTACCACTAGCATTATTGTAGCTGCTCTGGGCGGTACACTTGGCATGACCACAGTTGTAGCATAACCTTGTCAGAGGGCTCGTGATAATAATTAGTGCTCATCCATTAGTGATCTTGGAGTTGTCCATGAATAGCAAAGTTTGCCCAGGATAACGTCATAGTTTTACCAGGAATAAAATCCAACACCATCGACAATTATTAGTATTATAAACAGCAGTATTTAAAACTACATGTTTTACTTTTTAAAGTATTAGGCATGTATAACTGCACTCATTTCTACAATAAATTTTCTTTTAGCAGTGAGCTAAGTACTTTTACATACTAACTTTAGAATTAAGAAATCTGAAAATCAAGAACAGAATTTAAATACTGCTCTTTTAGCTTAGACAGTTGTTAGAATAAACAAGTTTTGTATGTGTCCATTATCTGAAGTAAATGAAGTCTGAAACTCAAATACATGTCATAATTTACTGACTTTAGTTCTCAGTGTTTTGCCAGAAAACTATAAATTTTATGAGGAACAGACCAAAAATATAGGCATTCTGTAAAAATGAAGACGTTTGAGAGATGCCTCAGCCATGCACAACCGACTTGAGAGCCATCATAGACTTACTAAACCATTGAGTCCAAGTTGGGTTTGCCCGAGGCAGACTGACCAGACCGCTGAACTAAGTACATAAAGTAGGCCTTAGTGACCAAAAGCGATGCTCCTGCCAAATGTGTTATAGCATGTTAAACTATATCGTGGCTTTACAGTCAAACAAGGACATGTTGTCTGGATGTTAAGAATCCACTTACTTTAAGTACCCAGTGGATTTTACCATAAAGAGGAAGGAGTAAGATCCTACTTTTAGCAACGCTTTGGAATTTCTGTAGCACAAACTAATGTCACTTAAAGTGACCAATGATGTTCAGACATGGTCTTCAGCCCAAATGAACCTTCTCTTACTACCAAACTGCAATTGAGAGGTCTAAAAGGTTGCACACCTGGGGAAGTTTAAAACTACCCCTGAAGATATGGCAGCCCTATGCCTGACAAGCCCTATAATGGCTGACAAATTTTAACTTCAATCATTGGCTAACAGAACCACAACTAGGAAACCAATAGTTAGACTGGTATTCCAGGATAAGATCTGTACAAGTGAACCACTCTGATCTACTGGTATGGACACTTGACAGGACTCACCTGAAACTACAGCACCACCTAATCAGACACTAGACCAGCTCCAAACACGAGAGCAACCAAGATGTTTACTGGGACAGGTAATACTAAAAGTAGCTCAAAGGGAAACTTAGTTCAGAGAGAAACACAAGTTCCAGATAAACAAATAGCTTAAAATAATTTAATCCAAACATAGTATCAAAGTAACTAGTCAAAATGAGTTCCACAGTATTGTTTCTTCTTGAGCCATAAAAACATTTATCCCAACAAAGAAAACATCCAATTATGCATAAGATGAGTGCTTTCATCCAAATCAAGCTGGCTTCCTGTAATCAGCCTAACTTTGACTACTGATAATACCTGGTTGTAAGGTATGCTATCCATAGATTTCCCTTTAAATCAGGCATCAGCATCCTTTCTTTCCATTACACACTTTCCATGACGAGACTCTAACCAGCCCTGTGGCGTATACATTTATTAAATGGGTCCATCATATCTTCACAACTCCTTGGGTAACTATTAGCAGCAATTAATTTAGTAAAGTTATAGTGCAGGTTTTAGATAAGCCTGGATAAATCCAGAATTCCTGTTTGTACTTCACCTTTGTCAATTTTAACAAAATGATATATGTCTACAAGAAGATGATGTTCTTCCCTTTTTATGGTTGTTGACACCCAGCAAGATGACTTAAAAAAAGGATTCATCACATGTGAGCGAAATCAGAAAGAATATTGTTACACAATTTTTGGTCTTGCCACACACTTAAATATTTATGGGCATAGATAAGCCACATTTAACGAAGTTGCAGTCATGTGATATTCGATTTTGTTCTTCCTTTTGTACTTGGACGGCAGAGTGGTGCAGCGGTAGCATTGTCGCCTCATGGCAAGAGGTTCTAAAGTTTGATTTTTGACTAGGGTACCTTCTGTGCGGAGTCTGCATGTCCTCCCTGCATTCGTGTGGGTTTCCTCCAGGTGCTCCAGTTTCCTCCCACTTTACGAAGACATATGTCTGGAGCATTTCTCCCCAGGTCTCTGCTGAAAATTGGCTTCATTCCAAGTCAGTCTTTCCTGGTTAACAAATTTTAAATAAATAAATCTGTAGATGTCAACTCATGCATGAAGGACTGGAAGTTCAGCTGACTCACTACAATCATTAGAATGTATTTTGTCACACAACGAAACATGTCAGACAATATATGTAAAGAAATGTTTAATGTTTTGCTTCACTGACAGGTAACTTCTCTATGTCAAGAAGCTCTCATGGCCACTTAATTTTAACCCTACATTACTTTATTCCCTACTCAGTGGAAAGGGTCACACACCAAAACATGTTTTGTGGAAAGGTTTGAGGAACATTGTATTTTGTCTGGTATAGAAACATATAAACTAATAAGAAAAAAATCAGAGAGAATAAATAGCAGGTCACTTCCAAAGTAAAATTATGCCATAAACTATAAAAGCATACAAAACATTCTAGCTTTCGGACTAGTTGTTTGTTAATTTCAATATACTATTAGGATGTCAGTATAACAATGTTCTTATTTCCATTCTGCGTCTAGGTTCTCTCTGCACCATCCCAATATATTATCACCATTATTTATTCTTTCTTGACTAGGTTACTGTCCATTAGCCTAGTGACCTATTAACAGAGGATACCTAAGGTGGTATTTATACTAACATGGGTAATTTAGCCAGAGTATTGGGGGAACTATCACTACTCTTTTTGATGGGTTCTGTGGGATCTTTCACATCCTCTGAGCTACCACCAACTCAAGCAGATGGGTCTTCCGTTTAATGTCTCATCTGAGGGCAACACACTCAGGACTGTAGCACCCCCTTATATTGCACTGCAATGTTATCAATCCACCTAACTGGTGTGGGAATAGAACCCAGAGTTGTCTGCACCAAATGTGAGTGTGCTACGTGTTGCAATTAAGCAATAGCTGGCAAATTATAGATTTGTTTTTAGTTTGCACCTATACTCACAGTACAGTTTTATATACCTTAATCTTTTTTGTTAATGCATTTGACTCATAGTACAAGTTTTATATATCTTAAATCTTTATTGTTAATGCATTTGTATGTTGCATCATTTAATTTGATGATACTGCTGATATTCAGTGTTGTTACTCTTGGTTGAATAAGATAATGTTTGCAGGTAAAACTAGTGTCCTTTCATTGTGTATTTGGAAACTGACTTGCTTTGTTATTCATATCTTTCTGTTTTTGTAAATGTTACACCATCTTTCTGCCTAGTAATTTTTCTTTGAACTTCTTCCGCAACAAAAACAGAGTTACATTGTTACATTTTCCTAACGAATTCCAGTGAGTGCACTGTAACAGTTTTGCAAGATAAAGAGAAAGGTATACGCTGCAATAAGCTTGTGCAATTTTATTTATAATGTTATTGCTTTTACTTCACCTTTATGAAAAGTGTTGTGCAGTCTAAGATTAAATACACTAATATATGGAAAGAGCTTTAGTAACTGAAAGTGGGAGCATAGATGTTTTCTACTTTAGTATTAGGCAACAGTTATTACCTTGAAACACAAACAATATTTATGCATATAAAATTAAACAGTGAGCTGTGGAAAAGTTCTTTTTCTGAAAAAGTCTTTTATGTAAAACTGCCAAACTATCTTTTGTTTAACTCTCTCTCTTTTAATAATCATTAGACCACCTGCACAATCCTGTTTTGCTGTACGTATGGCTACACCTACAAATTAACAGGTACAATATTATTGCACTTTAACAACTAAGTTTCAGTCGACTCATTTTTTCCTACTACACAGGAGTTTGGCATGTTGGACTATTATAGTAGCAGGAACACACATTCCTAATCATTTATTTATCGATCTATTTATCCCTGTTCTGTTGACTGGGTTGCTCCCGTGCACCTCAGGAGTATAGCACCCCCCATGCTGCATTTCAGTGTTACCACTGGAAAATTAATCCAAACAGCTGGTGTGGGAATAGAACTCACAGGCTTCACCTTCCTGTGTCAGAGGTGAGTATGCTGAAAGTGACAATGAGAAAGTGATCTGCTATATCTGGAAAGACTATATGCTCCCAGTGAAACAAATAAGTCAGCAACAGATAACTACAGTACATCAACCTTTCCTTCAAAGCCTTTAGTCACACCTTTACTACAGAGTAAAAACAATTTAAGATATTTTTGAGAAGAGCATGAGTAACCATATCCCTCAACTGTACAGATTTTTGCAGAATGTCCAGATTTTTGCCTCATATTTTTGGTCTGTTCCTCATAAAAATTGTGTTTTTTTTTTTTAATCACTGGGATGATCTAATGATTAAAGTCACTAAACAATGCCATGCATTTGAGTTTCAGACTTCATATTCTTACGAAAATGCATGTTAACACAAATCCTGTTATTCTAGCAACTTTCTAAGTTTATAAGAGCAATATGTGAAATGTGTCCCTATTTTTGTTTTTTGTCTCCCCCATTATGTCATACTTTGTCCAGATTTATCATGCTAAGAGGTTTAGAGGTATGGTAATGACGTTCAAATGCCTTACATTTACTATCTTATTTAAATTAAAAACAGAAAAAAACAATGCAAAGTACAGCACTTAAAATATAAAACAGGAAAATAATGATACATCATAAAACTAAATGTTACAGCAATGAAACTGTGTCTTATTTTTTATAACTGTGCCAAGGCACTGACAGACACCAAGGTGCCCCCATTAAGAGCCATTAAAAGGAAAGCAACATAAAAAAGGATAACATGCAATATAAGCAATTTATTAAAATGAATAAGGGGTGACAATCTACATTTTATAAACCTAATAAATGTGTCAGTTTTTGAACAATGTTAAAGACTGCCTTTTGTTATACTAATAAGAAATGCTATTAATAGAATAAAAACACATATAGCTTGCATTTATCATCAGAAAGTTAATGTCTTCTTGCAGAAAATGCTAGTTTAGGAAATCCATGTAATATGCAAGCAAGCTGTTATGTAACTCATCGCATTTATCCATAAGAAATTAAAGGATAGAGGTGAAGGAAAGTACAGTTTTGTACCTACCATAAATGTAGATGTTCGAGTGCTCATACAGCTGCAGTCATAACAGAAGGGTTCTCCTGCCGTCAGGCGAGTCCTCGGTCGGCCGAATTCCAAAGTCTAGGTCTGGCATCGGTTGTCGTCGCTTCTTCCCTGACGTCAGTGCGACAGGGGTATAAAAGAGGCAGCCGACACCATTTTCTTCAGTTTTTCTTGCCCCAGATGTCAGGTGCCTCCAGAAGGAAGGCAAACATAATGTTATGCAAAGATGCAATGTTGATAAATCAAAAACAGTAGTTGCAAGCAAATACACCATAAAAGAATACCCCAAAAAGGTTATATGAAAAGTGTTTGTCATAAGGCCTGTCCTAAGAGGGGATGGAGGGATGGAAACCTGGACTGCAGCTGTATGAGCACTCGAACATCTACATTTATGGTAGGTACAAAACTGTACTATGTTCATCGTGCATACAGCTGCAGTCATAACAGATGGGTAGAATCCCAAAGCTAAGTAAGGGTGGTAGGCACTAAGTGGAACTAGGAGGGGCTAAGATGCCCTGCAGGACTGCTGTGGCAAAGCCCGCTCTAGATTTTGAGTATAGTGGGAGGTGATAGTGCTTGGAGAAAGTGTGCACTGAACTCCAGGTGGCTGCTTCCAAAATATCCTTGGTAGGGACCCCCCTGAGGAAGGCTGCAGAGGTAGCTGTGGCTCTGGTGGAGTGGGATCTGATGCATGCAGGCACAGTTTTTCCATGAAATGAGTAACAAAAGCGTATGCAGTGGGCTATCCATTTTGAAATTGTCTGTTTGGAAATAGCCTTTCCCTGAGCACCTGCAGCATAGGACACAAAGAGTTGCTCAGATTTCCTGAATGGCTTTGTTCTGTCCAAATAGTAACAAAGTTGTCTGTGAATGTCCAAGGAATGTAGTAGTCTTTCCCCTTTGTTTTGTGGATTAGGATAAAAGGTAGGTAAGTGAATAGTCTGATTCAAAGCTAAACTGGATACTACCTTTGGCATAAAGGTAGGGTTGGTTCGTAAGGAAACTATGTCCTGATGGAAAATGATGAATGGTTGCACAGCCATGAGGGCCTGTAGCTCCAAAACCCTGCGTGCTGAGGTGATAGCCAGAAGAAAGGCTGTTTTCCATGACAAGTACTGTAACTCTGTTGAAGAAGCTGGCTCAAAGGGAGGAAGGGCCAGCTTTTCCAATACGAAGTTGAGGTCCCAAGCAGGGACTGGTGGTTTCCTTGGGGGTTTTATATTCTTTGCCCCTCTGAGGAACTGCCTTAAGAGAGGGTGAGAGAATAAAGGAGGATCTGTGTTGTATTGTGCAGAAATGGCTGAAGCGTGGATCTTGATGGAGGAGAAGGAAAGTCCATTGTTTAACATCTCAGCTAGGTACTGTAAAATTTGAGGTATATTTATTACCCAAGGATTCTGTCCCTTTTCTTGATTCCAGGCACAAAATAGTTTCCATTTGGCGGAGTAGGCCTTTCTAGTAGAAGGTCTTCTGGCCTCCAAGATGACATCCTGCACCTCCTTGGAGAGTAGAAACTGTTGGGAAATCAAGGAATTCTCCATGCAGCTAGATTTAGAGTTTTGAGATGTCTGTGAAGGGTTTTGTAGTTGTGCTGGGACAGCAGAAGAGGAACTAGAGGTAGGATCATACCTCTCAACCTGGAAACATCAAAAATCTGGACAAGGCCCATGAAAAATAGGTACAAATCTGTACGCTGATTAACATCTAATTTGCAGACATAATTAGATAACCCCACCCACTCCAATGGAATTGTGGGATACCAACTTTCAAATGCAAACTGAACAGACAGCCAAAATATGGCCCCAGAGTCCCCCTGCAGCCATTCCAATGTCCCATTACCTGGCTATTTCGCCCCATTTACCATAAACACTAATGTGTGCATACTGCTTTACTTCTACAATGATTATTTAGATTTTTACATTTCACAGCACAAAACTGCACAAACACTAACATACATCTGCTAAACAAAGCAATACTGTCTCACAATAAGAATAGACTTGGCTGGCATTAAAACTGCCCTTGAAACTCGCATTCATTCACTTCTCACCATAGTTCTCAACCTCTTAGCACAAAAAATGGACAAACAAAGCCAATAATGGGTGAATACAAATTCAATTCTCACTTCTCACCATAGATCTGAACTCTTAGCACAATATATACATATAATACACATGTGGATTGCTTTTCTGCTAGCTTTAGACATTGAGAAATTAAATCAGCTTGAGATAATTTCAGAGGAAACTTATTGCAAAAAACAAGTCAACATGATTTGTAGACTATGCAATAATGAGATTGTATTAACTATTTTAGCTGAATTAATACAAAGGCCCATGACCCATGTGAAACTAGTACAGCTAGTTATACCAGTACTCATTTTTTATAGATGAGCAAAGCTTCAGATGCATTAGACACAATTATTCTCAGCACTGAATGACTGGTGTGAGCCTAGACATCAGCTTCCTGTCTTACATCTAAGAAAGTCTATCACTACAACAGAAAAAAATGCACTTGCCAGAAGTTTCTCTTGTTTATATTTTTAAAACCTCGAACACTATTAGAGGAGAAAATTTGGGATCACATTTATGAAATATATATTGCTATATACACTCACAGTTGTACTATGTTGCCATTTGTGTCTGCAGCAGTGCCAACTCCACAACAATAAACATTTGGAGAAATGTAGTGATTGAATTTTGGAACAGTTATCTGCCACAAACATTCCTTCAGTAGCTCTAGTATCAGTGCCACACCAGCAATGGTAGTCCCAGTATCTTGCCTTATGAAGCTTACATCCACTTTCTTTAAAGTTTAGCTTCAAGTGCATTTCTTCTACAATTCTTGAAACCAAAATAACCGGTGCTAGGGAACCGGCAAACTGACAAGCATGCCATCTTTCTACCTTTTTTAAGTCACCCTCAAAACTGCATAATCACACTAGGAAACCTCCTACCCATATACTATATTTTTTACACACAACACACACACACACACACACACACACACACACACACACACACACACACACACACACACACACACACACACACACTTTGTTCCTTACCCAGTGTCTGCAAAAGTAAAGTCCAAAATCGGCAGAGTCCCCATCCTCCTGCAGCAAAAATAAGCCAGGCCAGCCCGTTCGGCAGAAATAGCTGTTTGAAAAGTCCATATCAGCAGCAGAGTCCCCGTTCCGCATCCTGCAGCACAAATAAGTCAGTAATTCCATTTGGCAAATAAAGCATGGCACAAATAAGTCAGCCCATTCGGCAGAAAAAGCAACGCCAAAGAAATAAAGCAGCCAGGCCAGCCCGTTCGGCAGAAACAGCTGTTTGAAAAGTCCAAATCAGCAGCAGAGTCCCCGTTCCGCATCCTGCAGCACAAATTCAATATAAGTCACCCCGTTTGGCAAATAAAGCACAGCACGGCACAAATAAGTCAGCCCATTCGGCAGAAAAAGCAACGCCAAAGAAATAAAGCACAGAAAGTTGAATCTATTGTTTAATTCCCAATGCCGGCAGCAAAGAAATAAAGCAAAACTGCTTTTACTTCCCGCCTGCTCAGCCAGCCGGAAATTATGATGTGTGCTCCTTAAGCTCAATTCCGACTGGCTGGTAGCCCTGACGGAGCTGACGTCATCGCGCACGTGATGACATCAGCTCCGACAGCGCAAAAATTCAAAAGCAAAGCATAAAAATCGGAAATGAAGGGGTGACACTCGGGAATCGTGGCACCCCTTCATTTGGACCCAAAACTCAGTAAAAAATAAGTAATTCGGTATGGTTGAGAGGTGTGGGTAGGATCCATGGTGGGGAATGTGTCAGGCTCTTCAGGAGCGGATACCAGTGTTGTCTTGGCCAGTCTGGAGCAATGAGAATCATTTTTGGCCTCTCTGCTCTGGCTTTTAATAGAACTTTGGGCAGCAGAGGAAGAGGTGGGAAGGCATAGACTGTCAATGTTGCCCAATTGAAGGAAAGTGCATCCACTTTCCAGGCCTGTGGATGGTAGGTCCTTGAACAAAATTTTTTCAACTGGCAATTTCTGTGGGTAGCAAAGAGATCTATGTCTGGCTGTCCCCAAGCCTGAGTAATCTCTGTGAAAATTTGAAGATGCAACTTCCATTCGTGTGGATCTGTCATATTTCTGCTTAGGTTGTCTGCCAGTGTGTTTTCCTTCCCTGGCAGGAATTGTGCCTGAAGTTGAATTTGCAGTTCCAGTGCTGTATTCCATAGGGTCATGGCTTGCCTGCACAGGGGGTATGAATGAGTTCCCCCTGTTTGTTTATGTACCACATCACTGTGGTGTTGTCTGTCCTTATCAATAGCTGGCCTGGATGCAGTAGGTCTTTGAAGGTCATAATAGCCTTTTGCATGGCTAGCATTTCCTTTTGGTTGATGTGAAGGTGCTTCTCTTTTTGGGTCCATTTTCCCTGAATGCACTGATCTGTCATGTGTGCTCCCCAGGCGTAGTCTGAGGCGTCTGTAGTGATGATTTGAGTTGCTTGAGGTACACAGAACGGAAGACCTGTGTTTCTTTGGCAAGCTTGAGTCCACCACAAAAATTCCTTTTGAAGGCATGGAATGAGTGGTATAATTGCTTCCAAGCTGTGGCTGTGTTGAGACCATAAGTGTTTCAGGTACCATTGAAGTTTCCTCATATGCAGCTTTGCACATCGGATTAGTAGGATGCAAGATGCCATGAATCCCAGAGCCTGCAGGACTTTCCTTGCAATTAGCCTGGTGTAAGTTGCCATTTTTTTGAAGTATTAAGACAGTTGCCCTTGCTTGTCTGGCGTGAGGTAGGCCATCTGGGTGGTTGTATCCAAGCTGGCACCCAGGAAAATTATTTGTTGAGAGGGTATTAGTTTTGATTTCTTTTTGTTGACTGTGTATCCCAGGAAGTTCAACAGTTTTATTACAAATGCCAGGTGCTGCAGTAGTATGTCCTTGCTGTCCACTTGGATCAGGCAGTCGTCCAGATATGGGTAGATTTGTATCCCTTGTAGTCTGCAGAAGGCGATTACTGATGCCAGGCATTTTGTAAACACTCTGGGCGCAGTAGATAAGCCAAAGGGCAATGCAGAGAATTGGTAATGGGTTGAACCTGCAAGAAATCTGAGGTATCTTCTGCAATCTTGTCTGATAGGGACATGCAGGTATGCCTCCTTGAGGTCCAATGTTACCAGCCAAGACTCCTTGCCCAGCATGGGAAGAAGCTGCTGTAATGTGAGCATCTTGAATTTTGGCACCTGTAGATATGTGTTTAGGATGGATAGGTCTAAGATAGGTCTCCAATCTTTGTCTTTCCTTGGTACCAGGAATAATCTGGAATAAAACCCTTGACCTTGTTCTTTTGCAGGTACCTCTTGAATTGCTTTCATGTCCATGAGAGCTGAAATTTGTTTTTGTGCCTCTGCCCTTTGATGTTGTGGCAGGTTTGGCATGCCTCTCATTTTTGGAAGGGTGTGAAAGTGGAACTTGTAGCCTCTGTCTATAATGTCCAGAATCCATTTGTCTTTTGTAACAATATGCCAATTTTTTGAGAATAATGCCAGTTTTCCACCCCAAAGGTGCTGCCATTAAAGCTTTGCTTGGCAGGTGTAGGGGGAAGTCATTGTGTCTGTTTTCTAAAAGACTGTCATCTATCTTCTCCACCTCTTGGGGTTGGTGCTTGCCACTGTCTGGCTCTGAAAGATCCTTGAGGTTGCCCTCTACCCCTTGGGCGCCTGTATCTGCCCCTTTGAGGTCTGTCCGTGGCTGGAAAGGACCAATTTTTTGAAGGCCAGTTTCTGCTGAAACGTGGAGGCTGTACCTGCAGGAAATCTTTCACTGTTTGCATTGATTTCGCTTTTTCCTCCATTTTCTTTAGCACCTCCTCAGCTTTAACACCAAACAATACATCTTTTTGAAGAGGTGCATCTAATAATTTAGCTTTGACATGATCTGGTAAGGTTTGCTCTTTGAGCCAAGCATGCCTACGTATAACAGACCCCGTAACAGCAGCTCTACATGAGGCCTCTAAAGCATCAAAACCACACTGCAAGGTATGTTTACCCACTTGCTCTGCACCATGCAACCAAATCCTGCAACTCTTTTAAATCTGGTTGTTCTGGTTGTGTCATTTTGCTTTTCAGCTGAGCTAACTGTTGATATTTTAACATATGGAACTGACAGTTTAATGCCCTCATGGTTAAAGTGGCCGGGGTATACACCTTTTCCCCCCACCTTTCTAAAGCTCTGGAATCTCTCTCTGAAGGTAATGGGTTTTTAGCAGTAGAGGCCTTAATTCCCTTGGGACCCTGTGAAATTGTTTCTGGGTCAGCAGTATGGCTTTTGTATAGGAACTGGTGAGAATCAGGAACCCGGTAATACCTGTCTGGTTTAACAGGAGCTGGAAGCAAAGAATCAGGATTAAGGCTGACTTCTGTGTACACATCATCCAATATTTCTAAAACAGGAGGGATAGCCAGAGGCCTATGCTGGGGGAGCAGAAGAAATTCCCTGAGCCTTTTCTTGGAATCTGAGTAATCTTGGCCTTCCCAGTGAAAGTGTTCCCTCAGTGTATGCAGGGTTTCCCCAAAAGAGAAGTCCTCAGGAGGGGAGACCGAGGGAATAGACTCCTCTGCATCAGAGTCTTCGAATGGAGAATAGGCATAATCCTGGTCCTCAGATAGTTCTGAGGTAATAGAAGCTTGATCTGAGGAAGGGTAGTCTTCCTCTAGTCTGGGCCTTTTGTCAGAGGGGGGTTGAGAACCCCTGATAAGAGTAATCAAATCCTCAGCCATTTTAAGCATCTGTTTTTTAGGCATGGTGCCTTGAGAGGGGGTCTGAGGAACCTGTTTTTTTGGTTTTCATGGCTTCTTTAGATTTAGTGAAGGCTTTAATAGAGAAGGAGGAAGGCTTGAAGACCCCTTGAGAAATGGCAGGCCTGTCTAAATTCTGAGTTTCCCCGCCAGTAGTGGCGTCAGAGTCTGTAGTAGGAATGAGGGCCGAGGAGCCTGTGACCTCTGGTACTGAAGACACCGGTAATGCATAGTCATCGGTACTCATGGACTGCATAGGCACCTTGCTGATTACCGGAGAACCGGTAGTCGGCCTTAGCGTGGTTTCAGTAGGTGGCGTGGACCTCGTATGTCGGTCCTTATCTTTGCGTTTTTTGCTCAAAACTGGAGTCTGGGTATCCAACGACATAATATAATTAAATTTTTTGCCAAAAAAGTGAAGCGCGAACTCCGACCGATGCTTAATAGTGCGCTTATTGAATCTAGCACAAAAACGGCAGGCCGAGACATTGTGGTCTGGGCCTAAGCAAGGTATACAGAAAGAGTGGAAATCCTTATGCGGTATTTGCTTCCCACATGAAATGCAATTATTAACTTTGTCTGACATCAGTCTGAGGCAAGAAAAGTTTCCCCAATGGGGTACTTAGCTTTCAAGAAGACTTCGGCTGAAATACTTTCGTAAATCTCAGGAGCTGGCCAACCGGCACTTGCGAACTGCTTCTGCTTCGGGCACCGCGTGGCAAGAAAGACTGGAGAAAATGGAGTCGGCTTCCTCTTTTATACCCCTGTCACACTGACGTCAGGGAAGAAGTGATGACAACCGACGCCGGACCTAGACTTTGGAATTCGGCCGACCGAGGACCCGCCTGACGGCAGGATAACCCATCTGTTATGACTGCAGCTGTATGCACGATGAACATCTGGATAGACTCAAGCCCAAGTGTGTCTTTTTCATTGTCTATGTAGATCAATAAAAATGCTCAAATCTTATTTTATGTTATTTTATAATCACAAGTGCCAATATAGCACAACTGCTTAGTCTATGAATAAGTACAAAAAATCAATCATAACTTTTTCTTTCTACAGTATGTGATCATAACTTAAAAAATAAGAAAAACTTTGCCCATAAGTAATATATCATGATTGATTCCATACAAAACAGTGATAAAAGGAATTGATAAGAAGTAGATTGTCTTTCAGAAAGCAGCATGTCTGCATTTACTGAAGGAACTGTACCCCTTAAAAGCCAGATGAGAAACAAAGGTCTTAGAAATCATTAGCTACACATCTCTGTAAAATATGCATGTGCAGAAATTGGACATTTTCTGGAAGTTAAGATCATATGATTAGCCTTATCTCTATCACTACATATACTGTAGCTGTATTATATCCCGCTGGAAGTGTTTCATTTCATTGGCAGGAATGCTAGCTACTGGAGGAAAAGGGAGGCACGCAATAGAACCTGCAGCTGGCCCACACCACAATGTACCACCTGACTTTTGCAGCTGTGAAAGCAGATGGACCTCAACTGCTTTTTAAATAGTAATGAATGGGCCATAAGGGTCTCACTTAATAAAAGGCTGCTTTGGTGTAGGTCACAAAGCCAGTAGCCAGGGGTCTTGTGGAGGTCAAGAAATTGGGGGTTTGGGGAGGAGGTATAAAAATTATAATAAAGGTAGCTTTCTGGTATATCCCCGGATAACATAAAATATATGCCTGTTTACTGTGCTGTGTAATTGAGATAGCAGCTTACTCTGCAGGATAGAAGAACAGTATCCACCTTGTGGTGACAAAGGTGTACTGCAGCATTAGAACTTAGACAGATATGGATGATTCTAGTCCAAATGAGCCAGGCCACTTTATCTGCCTTTATAGAACACAATATCCGCTGTTCCCATTTCTCTGTTATGTTAAACTTTATCTACACTACTTTATGGCTAGTGAAGCCAAACTTACAGTAAAATCAATAATGGAATTCTCCAGCTGTTCAGTTTCTAAGATCTTAATACACGGAAGGTCACAGCGTTAGTAAGCTGAGAAGCAGACCAGACTGCCCTATCTATCCCTGTCAACAGCCTTCAGCTCATACAGTGGGATTTGCAACGCTATAATCCAAAGTACAAAAATACTAACTGAATAAATAAAATAATAAAACAACAGAACAAAAAAAACAGATAACAATAGGATGCATAAAACAATGGGCATAATTTCTACTGTATACCTTGGGTTTGCCTTGTGATCTCCTGCCAGGGTCCATGTTTGGTACATGTCATATGGGGTATGTCCAGATGGTATCCTGATAAGGTGACCAAACCATCTGAAATGAATGATCTCATCCTACTGGTTTTACTTTGTGATTGTCTAGGACTGCCAAGCTCCTCGTTTCATCACAGAGAATGAGACCAGCTACCCTGTAACAGATCTTTATTTGTACTGTCTGTGTCCAAGAGCTCATCTTCCTGGACACGACCCAAAGCTCAATGCCGTAAAACTGTTAACTTGGGAGTTTTGTCTTATGACTAAATTCTTGCTTTACTACTGCAGTTTAGTACAATATGTGCATAACTACTGCCATTGCAAAGCAATCACTGGTTGAGTTCCAAATCATTTCTACCTTCACATGTGTAAAAAAAAAGATACATAAACTCCCCACCTGAGGTAACTGCTCACCCATCATCTGTAGAGAACAATTCATTCTATCCTGGAAGAGAATCATGACTTCTACTTTGAAGGTACTTATTTTTTGTCTAATTACTTCACACTCACTGAACATTTCTCCAGAGCATGTTAGAGATGACAGCAACTTCGGGCTAATAAGAGCACATCATCTGCGGAAAGATAAGATGTTACCCTTGTACAGAGTGGTCACTAGAATGGGGAGGAGACAGCAGTTGATTTTGGTGCAGACTATTAGGGCTCTTAGTCGGTACAGCAGAGGAAGTTCCGATTGATCCCAACGGATCAGCACTGCTTTGACAACTGGGTCTGAGTGTAGCATTTTTCAGTCATTTAAGTAGCTACAATGACAAAGGTGTGCTGCCTTTACAACACTTTTGCATAAACTTTAAGACCGGATCAAAAAGTGAAAACACATGATAAGAAAAATGAAAAAATGAAAAAATGAAATGCCTTTCAGAATGTAGTTTTCGTGTATGAATTGAGTAAGTCACCATCTCCTGCCCAGACATGGTCAAGTCCCCTTCAGACTGACTTACCGGTCTCTTAACGGATGGCATCTCTGGACTTTATCCAAGCTTACTGTGCTTCTTGCACTCTTTTAATTTGCTTCCTATTTATTTATTCATTTTATTTGTCATCAAGGTGCATCTATTAGATAAAAGTAAAATGTTCATGCCTCTCTACCTGAAGATATTGAAACTAAATACAGCAGCCCTTGAAAACTAAGAGCATCCAGTTAAACATCTGGACATCTAATTAGCATAAAATCTGAATCCCATATAGCACATAACCCTTCCAATTTCCGGTAGGAGTGTGGAATAGTACCAAGAACCACATTTAAAAACGAATGACAAAAATGATGCAAACATATAAGTGCATTATCAAGGAGAGAGTGTAAAATCTTTAGACTTTAATAAACTGTATCACAAAATTCTGCCATACATGGTGATTTATTCAGAAAAAGGGAGATATAAGTTGTGACTCTTTTTTTTTAAATTATTGTTGCCACTGGTATGTTGGCCTTGCAGTGTGGTTTTCTGTATATTAGAAGCTTCAAAAAGTAAATATAATGAGGAAGATTCAGAAAATTGGGTGAAGGGGTAGATCAAGCTTGAATATAGGGACATGTCTCTAAAAATAGGGGTGTCCTAAATAAAGCCTGAGAATAGGAATATTCCTCCAAATTAGGGACAATTGAGAGGAGTGGCACACAGTTTTCGAGGAGACCTGAAAGCAATGGCTGATTAAATGACTCGCTCAAGGTCACAAGTAGGCAAATACAGGATGAGGAATTGAAACAGAATTACTGGTTAAAGCTCATTAGCAATTTGCAATCTTAATCCTACATGTTAAACAGCTAGTTAATAGTCAATACTGCTCTTTTATTTGATTTAATCACTCAGTGTTCAGTGTCTGTTGATATGACCTCCTTTTGTTCTCTGTGATATTAACATAATGTCCGTTATGGACTCTCAAGCTCATATTTAATAAATATGTCTCCAGCGAAAAGGGGCCTTTGTGCCCAGCTGGACTTCCCCAGTCAACAAATGTAAAATGAAAGAAAAAAAAATTTAAGATTTCCTGATAAAGACTCTTTCTACATTCTGAATTCCCAAATATACCCAGCTTTCTAGCCTATACATGTAGATTATACATACCTCACAATTTCTTAGTGCAAGAACTCTGGACAAAGGTTCATAGATTCATAAGTACTAGGCTAGCTGTCCTTGTAGGCCATTTTAAGCCAAGCCAGTTTCCCTTTTTGTTCTGAAAATAACCTATCTCATTTGGTTAGAGATTGGCCTTACCCATACCATGGTTGATAATTATATATTGCACTAATGAAAATAACTGGGGTCATACTATAAATAATTTGAGGGGATACATGCATAGGATAAAGCATTTAGGAGCTGCCTCTGTCCAAATTGTTGGGTGTTGGCATAATGGTTAAGGTGTTTATCTTATAGACACAAAGTACACATTTTGATCCTCAAATACGATAACTGGCTAGGCTTAGAAAATAGCCCACATGCTCAGTTAGCCTAATACTAACCTATCAAGTTATTATTAGTATGGGGGCAGTCCTGGGGTATATTTTCTGGTGATCCTGTACATGTGTACCTCCCTGGGTGGTTCAGGAAGATGTAGACATGGCATGGGTGTTAATTTCATGATTGACATCATATAATGCTGTGATGTCGTATTCAAATGATGCTTGAGCAGATTTGATGGTGACATCAGGAATACAATTTACCCTTTTCTTCAATGTAATGCGATCTCAGAGTTGGTATATTTAATTTGGAGGGGGTGTGGGTGGAGCAGGAGGGCACTGCCTCCCCGGAAATGTGTAAAAAAACAAAAATAATTACGTAATTTTAGTGCCCCCACAAGCTAAGTGCCAAATACCTGATGAATATTCATGTGGCTGGTGAAGACATCAACATGAATATTCAGGGTTTAGGTGGGACTTGCTACTGCGCACCCGGAGAGGTACTCATGTACATGACTGCCAATTTTCTGTTTCCCATTCATAGATCCAAGTTGTACTAAAATAAAGGCAGAAAAAAACATAATCAGGAACAGATTTTTAATACTGAAGTTAGAAAGTTAGTTGCTGGAGTAAAATATTTTATACTAGAATCCATTTTCTGAAGTATATGAAGCCTGAAACTCAAATTTCTCCGATTACTTACCGACTTCAATCCTTAATTATTTACAAGAAAACCACAAATATTTTCAGGAACAGTCAAAATATGTGGCAAAATCCGGACATTCTGTGAAATTCTGGACATATGAGAGGTATGGCACTATAAATACAGTTTGTGTGATAGCTCCCTTGGAATATTACTCATTCTGTACAAAACAGTAGGTAAAAAGGTCAACAAGTCATGCATTATAAAACCCTAATAAACCCGCTAAACTACATCACTTACATAACCATAAAAGGAAATAAATAAAAGGCATGATCATTACAGAAAAAATACTCAGAAAAAGTTTAAAACTTTAAAAAAATTATTTTATTGCTGACCTCACAACAGGCACAGAAAAATGCTTCATTAATTGAAAGAAGCAGCAGACCGTTTACAATACATGGGAAGAAAGCCGGAAAGCAGAAACTGATAAAACTGTACAGTTTGCCTTATACTTTCTGTCTGATGTCTGTTTTTGCCTTTAACTCCGTCTGTAGTTATAATTCATACTGACCTTAAGCCCCTCTGCTAGGAGCTTAACTTGTTGCATTTTGTAGCAGGCTTCTTTGCTGAAGATATAAAGTTACATAATTATTTCCAAAAGCAGCTACGTGCTCCCGACTGACCTTTATTTACAAATCAGACATTGGCTGCATTGTGTACATTCAGTATTCAGTAAGATGTCATCTTTGCATATCCTTTTCAAGAATATCTCTACACCCACATAAGTGAGCTCTTACAGTTGCATACAGTAAATCAGCCATATTTAGCAATTTAATGGGTCAGAGAAAAGCTATAAAAGTCTTTTAGCTGTGTGTAGGCATGGCTCCTAGTAACGTCTGAAAACTCAGCATGTCAGAATGTTAAGGCAACTCTTAAAACAAAAAAATTCCTGGTTGCATTTTCTTCCTGAAAAATATGCTGTTTTAAATAAAACTAAATAGAAGTTTAAACACATTCAGAGAAATATCTCATGTGCTTTTATCAGTTTGTAGTCAAGCAAGCGTAGAGACAAATTTATGTTTGCGCAGGCTGCCCTGAGCTTAAACTAAACCTAACACTTAAATCACTTACAAATGTTTTATTTTCATAACAATGCTCACTATTTTATCTTAATCCCTTAAATCATGCTACCTTACTTTGTTATAAAAAGATAGAAAGTGTGCATTATAAAGTAGGAAAAATAGCTAATTAAACAGAAGGTAAAGAACAGAAGAAAATTAACACCAAACAGCCTTATTTATGTCCTCCCTTTCAGTGCAGGGGCACACATACCAGTTTTTATGACCACCTGCCTATCCCATGAAAGACTGAGAAGTAACTGTGAACATTATAAAAGACAGCCTGTAGCTGTGCTCAGTGGTAACCTTTTACAAATTTCTCTAACACTGAAATATACCAGCTGTACAGAAAGAGGAAAAGTGACCAGTGTTACCTCGTTTGAGCACTTAGTCATCTAATCTACTTTTATGCTAGGATACTGAGGCCTCACTCTGTAGTTACTTTATACCCTGTACTGTTCATCTTGAGGCATCTTCGTTGATGATGAAACCCTGAACAGCTGGAGACCTCTAAAAAAATCCAAATGACAGCAAATGCGTTTCTACTACTGCCTTCAGAATATCCTGTGACCGCAGTTGGCAGTAGCCTCCTTTGGGACAATAATAGTAACATATCTGGGGAAGTTACAACTACAGTGCAACTTCTATATTAGCTATAGACTTGTACTCTGTAGGGTACTATAGAAACCCAAGCAATAGCTATTCTGTTGCAAACTGTGTTGCACTGAGTGCAGGTGTATAACATTGCAATCCAAACTTTAAGCTAACACTTTCTGTTACCTACGCAGTAAAAACAAGCTTCATAAATGTGTATCTTGGCAATATGGCCTAAACACAGTTACGGGGCAGTAGAAAATTGTGATTTCATATTAACATTACACTGCTTTTATGGCAGAAATCAATTATAAATTCTTTATATGTCTTTTGCTGTTAAGGATTGGTTCAGTCTATACATACGTCAATGGCCATTCTGCTGAATATAAGAATGTAAAGCTACTCCCTGGGTATGGAAATAGTTAATCTCAGTTCTAGTTGTTTCCTGTTAGAGGGCACAGACTTGAATCAAAACAGAATGCCTTTTATTTATTACTTTCAACGTGCAATTTTACTTTGGCACTCATCCATCGAACATAGTTTTAGTAATGTTGAGACCTTTAATTTGTCAGAGACTTCACAGCTCTGCATGTTGTTTTAGGTTCATAGGTGTGTACTAGGCTAATGATCACAAGGGCCTTTTTAAGCCTAGCCATGCATCGCAAATCTCTGACAAGTTCTAGTACCCTTGATAAGTGTAAGCAGGGGCTTGGGAGATGAAACATTTACCAGTTATGATCACTTCTACGTTTCCTGAACTTAGGCATTCAATATCTCAGGCTGTGAAACTGGACTTTGTTGTCCACAAAACCATGGCAGCTTTGAGACCAGACTCCTCTTGACTTTAGGAAATCCCTACAATTATCGAGGCTTGCTTTCCTTCTAGTCAGAAGATGAACAATAACTTTTTTAGTTAGATAGAACCAAATCAAAAGCCATGTTATGACAATGTCTAGGCTACTCTTGGAAGATGATGACGATCCGTAAATAACCTTTGGCCACCACACTGTGCTATTTACAATAAAAATCTCCAGGGATACAAACCAGACAAAATCAGTTGTATAGGATTTTAGGGGAGCTAAAACACTTTAAGGGAGTACCTTAGAAATCCAATAGTACATAAGCAACATGGGCAGAAAGAAATATGTAAGATGCTAATACAATAAAAACAACTAGCAGAACTTTGTTGTGTCTTTCGGCTTTTCCCGATTAGGGGTCATCACAGCGGAGCTCCGGTCCACTAATGATTGGCAGCAGATTGTTATGTGCTGAGTTGCCGGCCCTGATGCACAACCTTCAACGAAGGTATGCCCATTCACGCATGTCTCCACACAGAAGACGCTCCAGCTGAGAATCGAACAGGACGTCTTACTGTGAGGTGACAACGCTACCACAGCACCACCACCGCAG
Organism: Protopterus annectens; assembly: GCF_019279795.1. Taxonomy (NCBI): domain Eukaryota; kingdom Metazoa; phylum Chordata; order Ceratodontiformes; family Protopteridae; genus Protopterus; species Protopterus annectens. The sequence continues at coordinate 30,368,978 of NC_056732.1, read as the reverse complement.
CTAGCAGAACTAGAAAAGCAAAATCTTATTTTCAAACAAGAATAACAATGTACACTTAAGCATACTGGTTTGCATCTGTGAAGGTTTTTAAGAAGCCATGTATAAGCTTCTTGCTATAATTTGAAACCAATGAAATGGACTCTCGGTCAAACTGTTCTACTGCTTTAAATATATAATCCTTCTCTGGGGAAAATATTTAGACTATGACAGTTAAATTCTATTGAAATAGAGATGTTACTCCAGTTGCCTTTATACAGCATTCTGAGTGATGGAAGAGCACTAAGGCAGAGACATACCAAATGGTCTTGCATCTGTGTATCAAGTGTAACAGAGGTGGGGGTCTACTTGGGTAAGCTTTGATGAGTTGAGTGTTGTTTTCCCATTTGTCCATGGTGCTCCATTTTGACAAGTGGAGCTTGTGAGCAAACATTGCCATTCTGTAATATACATTATCACAAAATAAGCTTTTCTTGCACAGCACTCTATGCCTGCATAAGTGGTTTGACCATCAAATTATTAGTGTTATACTGTCCAAGACTAGGTTTTAACACCTGTAAAGAAAGTTTCCATTTCATGCAAAACATTCATCTAAACATTCTGTTCTGAAGGTACTTCACTCACTGCATCACAGATGTTGGTTTCTGCACTGTTTGATATGCTTGCACTAAGTAATGACAGGACAATGCAATTACTTTGTTGTTGTGTAATTGTTCTTGTATACGTCATACAGGATGCCAAAATGACTTCCTTATCCTTAATAATGGTTACTCAGTTTAGGTTCTGACTTTCTAGTCACCTTTAGCTAATGCTGTGATGATTCCTCAAAGCCTTTTCTATGCAATGTACAGAGCGTGTTATCAGTATTTACGTGAGACCACCATGCACTATACTGGGTATATTCTCCATTCCCTACTGGTGTGCAACCACAGAATTGTTACACATTAGTAAAAGGGATGTGGACAAGCAAAAATGCTTCAAAGAACATTAGAGAAATAATTTACATTCCTCCAAACAGACAGCCATCAAGGTGGTAACAGTAACAGTGCAGGTACAATGAACTTCCATTTTAATGTCCTTTCCAAGGAAAATAACTATCTGAAGAGTTAAACTGCAGGTACTGGAGTACTGAATGTTAGGTAAAACCCCATCTCAAGAAGGGACTAAAACGTACAACCCCCTGATAGTAAACAGATGTGGTAGCAGTTAAATCGTGCAATATATTGCCAAATGACAATGTTAAAAATATAACTAATTCAGAGACTTCTGTTTGGATTTAATTTAGTGCAAGACATCTCGCTAAAATAGATTTTTAAAGACGTTCCTATGAGTTTTCTCTACCTGTCATTCAGTGTTTATTGTTTATATCTTAACTGAGCAGAAACTATGTATGCCTCAAGCAAAAAATAAATCACTCCGATAAACTGACATAAGCTACTAAATCTGATATACTGATTCAGTTTAATGCATGACAAGACAGATTTTATTTCTGGCAAAATAAAAAAAAGTGCATGTAGGAAATGATTTTAAAATACTGCAAGTGTTATGTATTCAAAAACTCCTGATACACACATCTACAAGTTAGAAATCTCAGGACAGCTTTTTCTGCATGCAGGTGACCACCTTGTTACCATACATACCCATGCGTCAACATTTAGTTCTGGCAATGGTTCATTAAACCACCGGGTCTTTTTTTTCCTCTGGTGAAGCACTTTCTAAGACCAGATCATTATTTGTTTAAAACTCTGGACTAGTCCGTGCTATATCACGTCAGGTTATTAGCAGAGAATGGTATCAGAACACCAGCTTAAAGTGACAATGTGGGTTGATGGCTAAAATCTCTGTAACTATTACAATATTCCCTGCATGACGTCCAGTGAAACTGCTACAGTGCACTAGGTAATATTTAATACAAATTTATCAGAAGCAAGTGAACACCCCACATACTTTACTTTTTCCATGTTATCGAAAGAGTAATCATTACAGTAATTATGTTTAGCAAGCACTTCTGAGTTAATGCTCAAAAGCTTCTAAAGGACATGTTTACATCTGTATCTCACCCCCCAGTTTCTTTTTTCTCCTTGTTCATTTTTTTTACTTTTTGTGAGACCCTGTCTTTTTGTGCAGAAGGAAATATCTGAACAGGAGACCAGCAACAAAAGAGAAAAAAATCACTTGCTCTAACTGTGAAACAAAAAGAAAACAAACCTACCCCAAACAACTGCCCAAAGGAAAATATCTACGGTAAGGTACAATTATGTATATTTCCTACAAAAGTGATAACTATTTTGGAGCTGAAGATGAGGAATAACATCGTAAGTAAACCCTTTCAATATTGTCCAGTCCATTTTTTTAGACTGGGCTTACTAATACTGAAGAGCTTTGCAGGTTTCTCCATTGCCTTAGCAACTGAGTTCAGAAATGCTTATCATTTTTCACACTAAATCCACACAATTTGCAGGATGCCTGCAGCAATACACTATGTATTTGAGTGTCAGGGTCTCTTTCTTTTGTGGTGTGTGTGTGTGTGTGTGTGTGTGTGTGTGTGTGTGTGTGTGTGTGTGTGTGTGTGCGTGTGTGTGTGGATTCATTAGTCAATCTCAACGTACTGCAATGTCAAATTTCAGTACGTCGAGACTGAATAGTGGAAAGTGCAGTTACGCAAAACTGCACTATGTCGAATGTGGAAATGTCGAATCTGCTATCGTGGTGTCGCATTCGTGACATGTGGTGCAGTTTGTGGATTTATCTGGGGTTTCAGGTAAGTGGTGTTTGTGTAAGGGTAGTGGCTAGGGATTTTAGTGTGTGTGAGTGTGTGTAGTGGTGTTTTTTGTGTGTTTGTGTGTTTAATGTGACCTCGGAGTTAGAATATATAAGTAGGGGGGTGGGGGACTTGCCCCCCACATGGGGGATGCAAGGGGCTTGCCTCCCCTGCTTATTGGTAGGGTAGGTATGTCTGTGTGTTATTTTGTGCTTGTGTGTGTTCTTATCTTTGTTTTAGTGTAGTTAGGTAGTTAGTGTAGTTTTAGTGTAGTTAGGTAGGTGTATGTGTGTGTGCTTATGTGCTGTATTTTGTGTGTGTGTGTGTGTGTGTGTGTGTGTGTGTGTGTGTGTGTGTGTGTGTGTGTGTGAATGGTCATGATTGTGCTATTCGAGGTTTTGGGTTTTCGGGTATATGGGTTTTCCACTCTTCAGTCTCGAAATACTAAAATTCAACATTTCAATATTTTGAGATTGTCTAGTGAATTCATGTATGTACAGTTTTCATTTAATTTTATAAAGACTATTTGATATTAATTTATTAAATGTGTACACTTTTCTGTGAACAGTTTTCATTCAAATGAAATCATGAATCGCATTTTCATTCACTTTTTCTTTTGTATCAGTGTGTCCTCCTTGCATGCATTTTTTTCTTTAGCCATGAAAATGTTGCAGGAATGTCCCTTGAAATATGCTTCTTCAAAATATTCAGTGAATAAAAATCCTTGAAAATTCTACTTCTTAAAAGAAAAATGGGCATGGAATACACACACAAACATGTGTAAAGGAAAGATTATGTGCGTATATGTATATATGTGTGTGTGTGTGTGTGTGTGTGTGTGTGTGTGTGTGTGTGTGTGTGTATGTGTTACTTTCCTGGACATGAGTACAGCACATTGCTATGGTGATTTTATTGACAATTAAATTGATTACTTGTCAACAAAACCTTCCCTTAATAACTTACAAATTTAAATAAACAATAAAACAAAATCCACAGCTATGGATAAAGTTGAACTCCTCATATATCCAAAATGTAATAGCAGCAATCACAGATGAGCAACCAACATGACAGAAATAAGTATAAAACTTTTATTTTGTATAAAACAACAAGAAAATGTAAGCGCTTTCGCGTGGATCAACCACGCTTCATCAGACATAAAAAACACTTAATGCTTAATTTTTAAAATAAAACTGATCCATTCATTTCTCGCCTTCACTTAACTTATAACTGATTCAAACTAACAGCTTCTAAAATTCTCAAACTTCTGTTTTCATTTTTAAGAATCTATGAATCAGTAAAAAATATACTAGATACCTCAAACAACTAAGAACCTCTATCCAAAATCTTTGTACATGAGCTTTCCAGAGGTTAATAAACATCTATCATATAAGTAATAATTCCAAAAACATTAACATGTATTGTCCCGCGAGAGTATGCTCATAACCTGCAGTTGCTAAGCAACTATCAAAAACCATTCAGTACTTCCATGGACAAGCATTAATAGGGCATTCTTACCACATAAAAATTAATAAATATAAAATAGGGACTTTCAATGAAGTACTCAACCGAACGAACTGTGACTTCGTCCATGAAGAATTTTTGGTCACAAAAGAAAAAAGAGACTTAATATATAATTCATCCTCATGTGTCTTGACAGAAGACCATGTAAATGTGTTACAGAAAGGTCTTGCATATGCTCCGGCTATGTCCGGTAACTTTTGTGAAGTTGTTTTGGATTTGAAGATGTTTTGTAGGAACATCGTGTTAAAATTGTTGTTTCCCTATGTTAATTTACCAAAACAGAGTTTTTTTTAAGAAATCCAGTGTTTATACACCCAATTTTCATCCGCAGGTTGAGGCTTTTAAAAAAGTTTATGAACATGATTTATTTCAGTTTCTTAATGCGAATAATCCAAAGAACAAAACAAGTTTTTATAACTTTTCATAAAGGGAGTATGTAGCATTAAGGGATCTTCAAAATAATGAAGCCATAATTATTTGTCCAAATGATAAATGTGGTGCTATCATTGTTGTGAATCAAAGTGATTAAATAGGGTTGCCTAATGGTTAAGGTGCTTGCCTTACAGACACAAGGTGCAGGGTTTGAGTCTCACAAGGGATAATTGGCTAAGCTTAAAATGGCTCACAAGGGCAGTTAGCTTAGTACTAATCTATGAACCTATGAATAGGATGACTGCAATGTTATCTGATATTTCTACCTGAAAGTCCATCACAATGGATAAAATACAAAAAGTTATTTTTAATGTACATAAATTATTTGATAGTTTTTCTTGTAGATATATTACTAAAGAATGATATGATTATTTTGTAGTTAAGACTCCCATAGTATCCATCATTAAAGGGCTTCCTAAGATACATAAATCAGAAGAGAACTCTCCATTTATGCCCATTGTGTCTAGTCAGGGGTGGTTAACAGAACCTATTTTGATTTATTTAGAAAAAAACTTTACATCCATTATTATTGAAGATGTCTACTACCTGAACTGATACACATGAGTTTTTGATCATCTTATTTCAGACACTGGAGAACATTCCTTTGAATGAAAGGGATTGTTAGTGACGCTGGATGTATGTTCTTTGTTTACTTGTATTCCCAATGATATGGGTATAGATTGTATGAGAGAAATTTTACTTGACAACAGTGAGTTTTCCTACAACTATATACACACTTTGTGCATGCTTATGGAATTGATGCTGATAAATAACATCTTTATGTTTGAGTTGCGATACTTTATTTAACAAACTGGTGTGGCCATAGGTACTCCATGTGTCAACTTATATGTAAATATGGTTTTGGCCCAATGGGAAATTAAGTTAGTTTTATCGAATGAGATATATCAGAGTCATGTCATTTAGTATAAGAAGTTTGTTGATGACATTTTTCTTTTATGGAGGGAATCCATGGATGATTTACCACATCTTGTTGAATATTTAGACAGTATGACTGCATTTCTTAAATTTACCCTGCATTTGTCATATGATGTTATTGAGGTTTTAGATGTGCGGTTGATATGTGTAAATGACAATTTAGAGACTCAAAGTTTTAAAAAGGAATACAAAAAGAATACTTTGCTGGAAAGAAAACGTATGCATTCAAATTATGTATTTAAAAATGTCCTACGAGGACAAGCTTTACGTACTTCTAGGTTTACTAGCAATGATATAACTTTGTCAATGAAGACGGTTTATTCAAACACCAATTTTTGGAGAGAGGGTATAACAAATTAGAATGTGACCTACATTTCCAAAAAGTTAATTCAGAAGGAAAAACTACAGGTAAACTATATTTTTTAAAGATGGTAGTAAGTCCTGTGATAACTCTGCTCAAGATGATTTTAATAGTTGTAGGCTTCATATCTCTTTTACATCTGATAATAAACAGCTAATGAGTGTTGTGTGAAATAATTGGTACATCTTCACAGATGATGAGACTATCAAGGACACTGTAGGTTTGTATCCACAGATTGTGGATAAAAATACGAAATCTCTAAAGAGACATTTATGTCATAGAATGCGATGAGTTAGGAGGGAGCCTCCAATAAGAACAAAAAAAGAAGGTACTTTTAGTTGCACAGATTAAAATTATTGCAGATATATTGCAAACAATAACATTTTTGAACATCCAACTATAAACAAGAGATTTATATTTAGGCATTACGCGGATTGTGCTACTAAAAATCTTGTTTACCTTGCTACATGTCTGAAATGTCCAAAATTTTATGTCGGAAAGAGAAATAGACTACTCAAGGACAGAATTAGAGAGCATGTGTATTATATTAATAATGGGGATATGAAAAGTGCTTTAACTAAACGTTATACAAGCAGGGGGTGAACATAGTTTTGTTTTTATGACTCTTCAACTTACTTATCCTAAAAATAGGCTTGGGGATATAAAAAAATGGTACCAGAAAAGCAGAACAGAGGTGAAGCATAATATTGCAAACCGATGAGTATCATGGCTTGAATGAGGCTGCATCATTAAAGCCATTTTTAAAAGACAGAAAATTAAATCATTGAAAGTCCCTATTTTATATTTATTCATTTTTTATGTAGTAAGAATGCCCTATTAATGTTTGTACATGGAAGTATTGAATGTTTTTTTAAACGTGTTTATTGGTTTTATCATACAATCAGTAAAACATAGTAATTTATACAAGCAGTTAACAAATAGAAAATTTTAACATTCATAAAACAACAAAAGTATTTATAAAGACATCCACAGGTTAATACATCATGTAACATAACTATAATACATTATAAAGGTTCCAAGTCTTTTTTTTTAATAAACTTTGTAAAGTATCCCATTATTATAACTGGATGTTTTCCTAGAAGTTCTTGATTTAATAGTCATTAGTTCCATTTGACATACCTCTATCAAAACATTTTTAAACTCATTAAAAGAAGGAGGGGTATCTGATATCCAATTTCTAGTTATAATCTTTCTATTGAATGGTTTTTGATAGTTACTTAGCAACAGCAGGTTATGAGCATACTCTCGCGGGACAATGCATGTTAATGTTTTTGGAATTAGAAAGTATATGATAGATGTTTATCAACCTCTGGAAAGCTTGTGTATGAAGATTTTGGATAGAGGGTCTTAGTTGTTTGAGGTAAATCGTATATTTATTACTGATACATAGATTCTTAAAAATGAAAACAAAGAAGTTTGAGAATTTTAGAAGCTAATTTGAATCAATTATCAGTTAATTGAAGGCGAAAAATGATTGGATCAGTTTTATTTTAAAAATGAAGGATTGATAAGTGTTTTTTATGTCTGATGAAGTGTGGTTGATCCACGTGAAAACCCTTACATTTGCTTGTTGTTTTATACTAGTTTAAACTTATTTCTGTCATTTTGGTTGCTTGTGTGTGATTGCTGCTATAACTTATAAATTTAGTTGTATTTTCTACAGTTCGAAATTCAGTTTGACTATTATCATTAAAACATATGTGTGCTTAGCAGTAGCATGAGTTTTTTGTACTTAACGATTTGTACAATCTGGATAAGTGTCACAGTTCCCAAAGAGATTTTAGTGTCGTCATCTTCTACTGTAGATACTAGTTCAACAACTTAAATTATACAAAATTATACCAAATTTCATTTAATTTTATTCTGGAACATACTTATCTACCATTGTAATCTATCTTTTCTTGGCTGAGCATTTTATATTCCTGCACCTATATGTTTAGTCATTTAATTTACCTTTCATTATGCCCAGCCCAGTAATAGGAAAAGAAACAAAATTAACAAATAATTTAACTGGTGTAGCCAGGTCAATGACTGAAATCTCCATTGCTTTCATTCTGCTTTAATCTTCCCAAATTTTGCTTTAAAAACAGCGTGCATCAACAGCTATTAATTGCCAGCTAAAGAGACAAGATTGATTAGTGTTGTAAGTTATCAATTTAGTGCCTTATTTGGATCAGTTCAGATACATTGTGGAACTGAAATATGCCTAGCATGCCTGCAAAGTGCTAATTACTGCAAGCTGTTTTTTTTATTTTTTTATTTTTTATTTTCCCCTAATTTCACAATATGTGGATAGATCAGCTATATAAAAACATGTATTTCAAATGCATAATTAGCCCCTTTAGCAACATTGTGGGGAACTTAGGGCCAGACTCCATAAGAATTGCTCTTGGTGCAAGTCTGCCTTGATTACCCTCAGTGTAACTGACTTATTTTGTTGTAAGGTCTACCTGTAAACTAGCTTACACCGGGGCCAGATTCCAAAATACCTTCTGTCAGTGTAAGTGGTCACTTACACTGACATCAAGTCTTTTGGAATCGGCTCCTTAGTGAACTTAAAAGCACAGTTGCTGTTTCTGTGAAGCACCAAGCATTTCCGAATACCTCCCAGTTTTATAATTATAATAATAATAATAATAATAACAACAACAATAATAATAATAATAATTATTATTGTTATTATTATTATTGTTATTATTATTATTGTTATTATTATTATGGTTATTATTATTACTATTGTTATTATTGTTATTATTATTATTATTATTATTATTGTTATTATTATTATTATTATTATTATTATTGTTATTATTATTATTATTATTGTTATTATTATTATTATTATTATTATTATTATTATTGTTATTATTGTTATTATTATTATTGTTATTATTATTACTGTTATTATTATTATTATTATCTTATTACTGCTACAACAGCAGAAACTACAGGGACATGGGTATATGCTAGCTATCCACTCTGCAGAAATAGATGAGATGTCTTCTATGTATCAGAAGTTGGACCTTAGGAGAGAAATGGGCAGCAAGATATGACCTGTGACTGGTCAGTTACTTGGGGGAAGGTGGGACAGGTAACTGTAACCGTGCACAATGACAGCTTACCTTCATCCCCCAGTGCCAATCAGTGGTGATATTCGGAAGAACTCATAAGGTACAGAATCACCCAAGCACTGCTTTGCACATCATTTCATAACTACATTTTAGGCCCGAATTCCAAAGTCTAGGTCCAGCGTCGGTTGCTGTTGCCTCTTCCCTGACGTCAGTGCGCCAGGGGTATATAAGATGCAGCTGACGCCATTTTCTTCAGTTTTTCTTGCCCCAGATGTCAGGTGCCCCTAAAATGGTAGGCTAAATTATGCCAATAAGCATGCATGCACAAAAAACAACTTTTCCTTCATCTACAAGCAAATACACCACATAGGTTGTATAGAGGAGAAAAGTACAGTTAGGTCCCAGCAAAGAAGAAAGGGGGATGGAGGGTGGGTAACCTGGACTGCAACAGTGAATACACTCAAACAGCTACATTTATGGTAGGTACACAACTGTACTATGTTCATTGTGTTTCACTGTTGCAGTCATTACAGTTGGGTTGAATCCCAAAGCTAAGGTTGGGAGGCTGGAGCTAAATAGGATTAGGAAAGGCTATAAGGCCCTGCAGAACTGCAGTGGCAAAGCCTGCCCTGGATTTAGAGTAGAGAGGTAGGTGATAGTGCTTTGTAAAGGTATGCACTAAACTCCAAGTTGCAGCCTCTAAGATGTCTTTGTATAACCACAAACCAGAAAAGAGAAATAAACAAAATACAATCAGCCACAAATACCGCAATTAATTTATTATTACAGATAAAAACGTTTCTCTCTGATGTCTCGGCTAAAAAGCATTCAAGGAGTAAAAAAAGCATCTAAAAACTTATTTAAATACTATAAAACATAACACATTTGAGTAATTAAGATTAAAACAAAACAGTTCCTCCATATCCAGTCGTAGAAACAGCTATTCAGTAGTAAAAACGGACACTACGTAGCAGAACAGATATATTTATTGCATATACGTTAGCGCTTTCACCCAAGAGGCTTCATCAGACGTTCAAATGCATATAAAAAGCAAAGGTATATATACTGACGAACATAATCTGATTGGATGGCATCACTACGTAGACATATTTAAAAACAAACATACTTATACAATCATAAATCATAAAACTTAATACAAGAAATAAATAAAACATAAAAATCAGTGTGGACATTAACTGTTCTTATCTGTAACACAATGCTAAAGACATTGCAATACATTCTATATATATGGGTAATAAAATGGATAATAAAATGTAATGTAAATGAACTAAAGCACAAGACACTACACTACATTCTATATATCTATATGTGTGTATAGAATGAATAGACTAAAGCAGGGAGAGGGGATACACGTGCACTACACTAGTGAATGATGTATATAAAGGGACACAAATGTACATGAGTGAACAGCATAGGTTAAAATCATGAAACCACAATGCTGCACCTATACACTAAATCTCACAAAAAATCAAGAAGATAAAATAAATATATGAAAAATATATGGAGCATAGTCGATGGAAACATGATGAAAGAGACTAATGTGAGGTCAAACCCAAACAGAATATAATATAACTGGAATAATGGGGGTGAGGTCTATATATCACAAGGTGGACGTCAAAAAATTTTTTAACACTATTGTGACACCCTTAGATCACTTTTTCGGCCTATGACACTTCCTTTTCTTCAAAATGGGTTTAATATTAATCCTGTCATTAAGGCCGGGGGGCCGGTCTGCCTTGCATCTGATTATCCACCTCATCTCACGTTCCAGTGTACAATTGGGTAAATCACCTCCCCTATTACTCTCAAATACCTCCTGTATCACTAAAAATAAAAAACTATGATCAGGTCCAGAGTGTTTAACATGCTTAGCCAGAGCATTAGTGTCAGAGCCAATTCTAATATGATACAAATGCTCCCTGATTCTTTCTTTAAGCATTCTGTTAGTTTTTCCTATATAATAAGCGATGCAAGCCTGGCATCTAGCTAAATATATAACATTCCTACTCAGACAATTGGTCCCTGTATTAAAATTATATACAAAATTATTGTGAGGATTGGTAAAAGTCATGGAAGAATCAATTGCAACACATTGATTACATCCACCACAAGGTCTAGTGTTGTAATCAAAATTCCTAGCTTTAACCCTTGTATCAAAAATATTCCTGTAACATAGCATATTTCTAAGGTTAGGTTTGTTCTTATATACAATATTAGGTTCATCACCCACCAGTACACTCAAGTCTGGATCTAACTTTAATACATGCCAGTGTTTATTCAAAAAACTCCTAAAGTGTATAGCATCTCTAGTATAGAACATGGGGGCCCTTAATGTTTGAAAAGTATCTTTCCTTACAGCATTGTCACTCTCTATATCTTCAGAAAAATAGGGTTTGGCAGTGGTGGATCTTAAATTGTCCACTTCCCTTATTTTCTTATCAAGTGCTACACTAGAATATCCTCTCTCACCAAACATACTCCTTAAATTAATTAATTCCTCTCGATAGCCATCATTACCATTCAGCCTCGAGGCTCTCATCAACTGGCCTTTCAATACGTTGTCAAAGACATATCTAGGATGCATACTCTGACGATGGAGAAAGGTATTCTTATAGCACAGTTTCCTATGTATGCACGTGTTCAACAGACCACTGTCCAATCTGTAAACTCATACATCCAAAAAGTTGATGGACTCAGGAGAGTAACACAACGTAAACTTCAAGAAACTAGTGGAGTTGTTAATCTTGTCAACAAATAACAAAAGATTTTCAACATTCCCATGCCAAATGAAAAAGAGGTCGTCCACAAACCTCTTATAACAACCCACATAGTCCTTGTATTCACTGGTGTGAAAGAGGAATTCCTCCTCCCAGTGTGCCATCACTACATTGGCGTAGCTATTTGCACAAGGCGTGCCCATAGCTACGCCATCCTTCTGCATAAAGGTAGACTCACCAAACACAAAGACATTGTTCTGTAAAATAGTCTCCATAAAGAGACAAAGCATGTCTATCTTCTCATTTGACAGTGTGGAATGAGCATGTAAAAAACACTGCATGTGGTGAGCCTTTTCACTGTGATCCCCAATGAGACAGGGGTCAGGTACATGCAGTGTTTTTTACATGCTCATTCCACACTGTCAAATGAGAAGATAGACATGCTTTGTCTCTTTATGGAGACTATTTTACAGAATAATGTCTTTGTGTTTGGTGAGACTACCTTTATGCAGAAGGATGGCGTAGCTATGGGCACGCCCTGTGCCAATAGCTACGCCAATGTAGTGATGGCACATTGGGAGGAGGAATTTCTTTTTCATACCAGTGAATACAAGGACTATGTGGGTTGTTATAAGAGGTTCGTGGACGACCTCTTTTTTATTTGGCATGGTAATGTTGAAAACCTTTTGTTATTTGTTGATAAGATCAACAACTCCACTAGTTTCTTGAAGTTTACGCTGTGTTACTCCCCTGAGTCCATCAACTTTTTGGATGTTTGTGTTTACAGGCTGGATAGTGGTCTGTTGAACACGTGCATACACAGGAAATTGTGCTATAAAAATACCTTTCTCCATCACCAGAGTATGCATCCTAGATATGTCTTTGACAACGTATTGAAAGGCCAGTTGATGAGAGCCTCGAGGCTGAATCCGAGTAATGATGGCTATCGAGAGGAATTAATTAATTTAAGGAGTATGTTTGGTGAGAGAGGATATTCTAGTGTAGCACTTGATAAGAAAATAAGGGAAGTGGACAATTTAAGATCCACCACTGCCAAACCCTATTTTTCTGAAGATATAGAGAGTGACAATGCTGTAAGGAAAGATACTTTTCAAACATTAAGGGCCCCCATGTTCTATACTAGAGATGCTATACACTTTAGGAGTTTTTTGAATAAACACTGGCATGTATTAAAGTTAGATCCAGACTTGAGTGTACTGGTGGGTGATGAACCTAATATTGTATATAAGAACAAACCTAACCTTAGAAATATGCTATGTTACAGGAATATTTTTGATACAAGGGTTAAATCTAGGAATTTTGATTACAACACTAGACCTTGTGGTGGATGTAATCAATGTGTTGCAATTGATTCTTCCATGACTTTTACCAATCCTCACAATAATTTTGTATATAATTTTAATACAGGGACCAATTGTCTGAGTAGGAATGTTATATATTTAGCTAGATGCCAGGCTTGCATCGCTTATTATATAGGAAAAAATAACAGAACGCTTAAAGAAAGAATCAGGGAGCATTTGTATCATATTAGAATTGGCTCTGACACTAATGCTCTGGCTAAGCATGTTAAACACTCTGGATCTGATCATAGTTTTTTATTTTTAGTGATACAGGAGGTATTTGAGAGTAATAGGGGAGGTGATTTACCCAATTGTACACTGGAACGTGAGATGAGGTGGATAATCAGATGCAAGGCAGACCGGCCCCCCGGCCTTAATGACAGGGTTAATATTAAACCCATTTTGAAGAAAAGGAAGTGTCATAGGCCGAAAAAGTGATCTAAGGGTGTCACAATAGTGTTAAAAAATTTTTTGACGTCCACCTTGTGATATATAGACCTCACCCCCATTATTCCAGTTATATTATATTCTGTTTGGGTTTGACCTCACATTAGTCTCTTTCATCATGTTTCCATCGACTATGCTCCATATATTTTTCATATATTTATTTTATCTTCTTGATTTTTTGTGAGATTTAGTGTATAGGTGTAGTATTGTGGTTTCATGATTTTAACCTATGCTGTTCACTCATGTACATTTGTGTCCCTTTATATACATCATTCACTAGTGTAGTGCACGTGTATCCCCCCTCCCTGCTTTAGTCTATTCATTCTATACACACATATAGATATATAGAATGTAGTGTAGTGTCTTGTGCTTTAGTTCATTTACATTACATTTTATTATCCATTTTATTACCCATATATATAGAATGTATTGCAATGTCTTTAGCATTGTGTTACAGATAAGAACAGTTAATGTCCACACTGATTTTTATGTTTTATTTATTTCTTGTATTAAGTTTTATGATTTATGATTGTATAAGTATGTTTGTTTTTAAATATGTCTACGTAGTGATGCCATCCAATCAGATTATGTTCGTCAGTATATATACCTTTGCTTTTTACATGCATTTGAACGTCTGATGAAGCCTCTTGGGTGAAAGCGCTAACGTATATGCAATAAATATATCTGTTCTGCTACGTAGTGTCCGTTTTTACTACTGAATAGCTGTTTCTATGACTGGATGTGGAGGAACTGTTTTGTTTTAATCTCAGTTATACATCGTAGACATTCCGCTCTTTAACCCTGTATCTGTTGGTTTATACTGTCGTTCTGATTTTGTTATCAGGGTTACGGCTCCATTGGCTAGGTGCACTCTTTTACGTATTTATTGACATTTGAGTAATTAAACAATTAAATCAACAGCCTCCAATTTAGCTCTTCATTTAACCCACATGGGGAAAGCATGTTAAACTTAAGAATATATACTGCTTCCTTAAACTGAAGCAGTTTTTTAAGATTATTGTTGTCACATACTGACACATTTATTTTCTCTAAAATAGTACCCTGCAACTCTTCATTATTACTGTTATGAAATTCATAAAAATGTGTTGCAATAGAACTCTCTAATTTGTGATTGTAAATGTCTCTTGCATGCTCCACCAACCTTACTTTAAAGGGCCTCTTTGTTTCTCCTATATAAAATAGGTTACAAGGGCATTTAAGAGCATACACCACACCCACAGTATCACAAGAAAAATTATTCCAAGCTTGAAATAGAATATTATTTATAGCAGGAAAACTTTTTATAAATGTACATGCTTTACACTTACTGCAACAAGTAGATCATACCAGATAAAAATTACGTAGTATATTATTAGTTGGCAAACAAAATCTACTCTTAACTAAAAAATTATGAATATTTCTCCCCTGTCTATAGGAAATACCTAAATTAGCATTTAACCAGGGAACGTTTTTCAACGAACATAAATATTTCCAATAATATTTTACCTGTTCTATGACTACATCACTAAAACATCCATAAGTAGTCACAAAATAAATCATCTCCTTACCATCTCTGTTCCCAACAGTTAAAGGGGCTACAACATATCTGTCATTACAATGATGCCCTGTAGTTAAAACATTACATAATTTATTCCAACTCCTTTCGAGAAGGGTATAATTATAGCCGCTACTATTGAACATACTTACAGTAGTTCCTATTTCCCATTTAAAATCATCAATGTTGTTGCATAATCTAGCAATCCTAAGCATCTCCCCAAACAGGAGTGCTGAAATAGTATGGGAAGGGTGACAACTATCACCATGTACATACTGTGTACCACAACTAAACTTTCTATATACAGAAGTAAATAATTCAGTACCATGATTAATACTAAGCACCACATCCAAAAAAGGACTATATATTCCCATCTTAAGACCATCAAATTGTAAACCAAATCTATTATTATGTAGCATATCAATAAAACAAGATACCAATTCTGAACCACCTTCACAAATAAAAATTAAGTCATCAATATATCGAAAATATCTAATAACGTAGTCATGAAAAAATTGATTTCTATAGATATATTCATTTTCAAAAAGACCCATACACAGATTAGCATACATGGGGGCAAAGGCAGCCCCCGTTGCTGTTCCTTTTTTTTGCTTGTAAAGGTCATTATTAAATTTAAAAAAATTATGAGTCAAACAAAAATAAACCAACTCAATTATATATTCTGTAACAGGTGAATTACCTAAAAAGAATCTCAAGGCTTCCAAGGCAAAATTATGATTTAAATTTGTATAAAGACTTTTAACATCAATCGAGAAAAAATACATGTTCTTATTCCATTTAATATCACTAATTTTTGCCAAAAAATCAAATACATCACGAATATAAGAGGGCAAAGTATACACCACAGGGGCTAAATAATTATGTAAAAATGAGCCCAACTTGTGAGTAAAATCCTCACAACCTGAAACTATTGGTCTCCCAGGAAGCTTCCTTAAATTTTTATGAATTTTAGGGAGACAGTAAAAATGGGCCATTTTACATCCCTCTGTTTTAAACGTCTTTTTTATGTCTTCATCAGAAAAATAACCAAGCCTGTGGCCTTTATGTCACAACTCATTATATTCAGCTAAAGCCTGGTGATAAGCAGATACATCTATTTTATCATATGTCTCCACATCATGTAGATGTTCCATTCACATATCTAAATAATGTGCATAATGCATGATAACCAATTTGTTTCCCTTATCCGAGGGTTTAAAAACAATCTCCCTCTTTTTACTGAGATTCAGAAGAGCTTTCCATTCCATAGCAGTCAAATTACAATTAACTAAATGTCTATTTTTGTTAAAATCAGAAAGTGCAACTTCAATCCCGTAATTAAGCATATTAGAACATTGAGTTACCTCTTCATTCATAAAAGGTGGTAAAAAATCACTATTAATACCAACATTATGTGTATCTAATTTACAATAAGCATTGGGTAAACTATCAGTTCCTTCGCTGAAGGTTGTGCGTTAGGTCCGGCAAGCCAGCACGTAAAAATCTACTGCCAATCATTAGCGGACCGGAGTTCCGCTGTGGCAACCCCTAACCGGGAAAAGCTGAAAGACACAACATTGGGTAAACTATCAGAGTCACATGTATAAAAACTCTCACACGAAGTATTGCAACTATCCTTGCTATCAATTATATTCATTCCAGCATGTCCGTCACTGAAAAAATGCATCTAAGATGTCTTTGGTTGGTACTCCTCTGAGGAAGGCTGCTGAAGTGGCTGCTGCTCTGGTTGAATGTGGCCTAATGCCCTTAGGCACTGATTTGCCATGCTGTGAATAGCAGAAACGAATGCAATGGCCTATTCACTTTGAAATAGTCTGTTTTGAGATAGGCTTTCTTTGTGATGCTGCAGCATATGTCACTAGAAGTTGATCAGTCTTTCTGAAGGCTTTAGTTCTGTCCAAGTAGAAGCGTAGCTGTCTGTGAATGTCCAAAGAATGCAGAATTTTCTTACCCTTATTCTGTGGGTTTGGATAAAAAGTAGGCAAATTAATTGTTTGGTTAAGGGCCACACTGGACACTACCTTAGGCATAAATGTAGGGTTTGTCCTCAGCGAAACCCTGTCAGGATGGAAAATGATAAAAGGTTCCACAGCCATGAGTGCCTGTAACTCTGAGACTCTTCTAGCAGAGGTTATTGCTAGGAGCAGAGCTGTTTTCCAGGATAAGAATTTTATGTCAGCTGCAGAGGCTGGCTCAAACGGAGGCAGTGTGAGTTTTTCCAAGACATAGTTGAGGTCCCATGCAGGTATTAGTGCTCTCCTTGGAGGTCTTATGTTTTTGGCTCCTCTGAGGTACTGCCTCAGTAACGGATGAGAAAAAATAGGTGGTTCTGTATTGCAATGAGCTGAAATGGCAGAGGCATGAACTTTAATTGATGAAAAGAAAAGGCCTTTATCCAGCATCTCAGTTAAGTATTGTAAAATCTGAGGAATATTTGGAACTATCGTGTCAATGCCTTGTGCTTGGTTCCAAGCACAGAATTTCTTCCATTTGTCTGCATAAGATTTTCTGGTGCTAGGCCTCCTGGCCTCCAAAATAACATCCATTACTGCTTTTGAAAGAGGTGTGTCTTGAGATGCTATATTATCTGCCATGCCGCCAGGTTTAAGGTTTTGAGTTGGCTGTGCAGTATCTGGCTGTCTTGTTGGGTCAACAAATGAGGAATTTGAGGTAATGTCCAGGCTGGGCAGTGAGACAAGCTCTTTAGGATTGGGTACCAGTGCTGGCGGGGCCAGTCTGGGGAAATCGGTATCATTTTTGGTTTCTCTTGTCTGACCTTGAGGAGTACCTTGGGGAGGAGAGGCAGAGGAGGAAAGGCATATACTGTTAGATTTTTTCCAGCTGAAAGATACAGCATCCACTTTCCAAGCTTGCTTATGATAAGTCCTTGTGCAGAATCTTTGTAGTTTGGTAGTTGTGAGGACAGGCAAATAGATCTATGTATGGGCATCCCCAGGTCTTTGTTATCATGCTGAAGACTTGTGGATCCAATTTCCACTCGTGGGGATCCATTAGATTTTGGCTTAGTTCGTCTGCCAGAGTATTTTTACTTCCTGGCATTAATTGAGCTTGCAGATGTACTTGGTAAGTCAATGCTGTGTGCCACAAGTTCATGGCTAGCCTGCAGAGGGGGTAGGAATGTATGCCTCCCTGCTTGTTTATGTACCACATGACTGTAGTATTGTCCGTCTTTATTAGTAGTTGTCCTGGATGAAGTTGATCCTTGAAGGCTGTTAGGGCATTCTGAACAGCTAGCATCTCTTTTTGATTGATATGTAGATGCATTTGACTTGCGGACCATGTGCCCTCAATACATCTTCCTGCCATATGGGACCCCCAAGCATAATCTGATGCATCTGTTGTCAATGTCTGCCTGGCTGTGGGTAAGGTGAATGGCTGTCCCGTGTTGTGGTGACAAGCTTTTGCCCACCATAGAAACTCCTGTTTAAGGCAGGGAATGAGGGTAATTATTGTTTCCAGGATGTGGCAATGTTGAGTTCAAACACTTTTTAGATACCATTGAAGTTTCCTCATATGCAGTCTTGCATATGGAATTAGTAGAATGCAGGATGTCATGAAACCCAAGGCCTGCAGAATTTTTCTTGCAGATAACTGGGTCTTTGTGGCCAACATTTTGAAGTAACTAGTCAGTTGTCTGTGTTTGTCTGGCATGAGATAAGCCATCTGGGCAGTTGTATTTAAGCTTGCACCCAGGAATATTATCTCTTGAGAGGGTACGAGTTTTGATTTCTTCTCCTTTACTGTGTACCCTAGACTTGTCAGTAATCTTTTTACAAACGCCAAATGCTGTAGTAGAATGTCCTTGTTCTCCACTTGAATAAGGCAGTCATCCAGGTAAGGATATATTTGTATTCCTCTTTGTCTGCAAAATGCAATTACTGGTGCCAGGCATTTTGTGAAGACCCTGGGCGCAGTAGATAAGCCAAAGGGCAGTGCAAAGAATTGGTAGTGCATTGAGCCAGCTTTGAATCTGAGGTATATTCTGCATGTTTGTCTGATTGGGACATGCAGGTATGCCTCTTTTAGATCTAAAGTTACAAGCCAAGCCTTCTTGCCCAACATGGGCAGACGCTGCTGTAGAGTCAACATTTTGAATTTTGGAATATCCAGATATGTGTTTAGAATAGATAGGTCCAGTATTGGTCTCCAGGCTTTGCCCTTTCTGGGTACTAAGAACAGTCTTGAATAGAATCCGTGACCCTGCTCTTGTTCTGGTACTTGTTGAATGGCCCTCATGTCCATGAGGGATGAAACTTATTTTTGTGCCTCTGCCCATTGATTGCGTGGCAGGTCTGGCATACCGTTTTGCCTTGGCAGGGTATGAAAGTGGAACCTGTAGCCTTGTGAAACTATATTTAGAGCCCATTTGTCCTGGGTGATCATGTGCCAATTTTGTGAAAAAAGTGCTAGCTTTCCCCCCAAAGGGGCTGACAAAAGATAAGTGCTTGGTGCTGGAAGTGGAAAGTCATTGAGACTGTTTCCTGTATGGCTGTGATTTTTCCTCTCCGCTCTTGGAGGTAGAAGCACCCCATTGTTTAGGCCTGTATGAGCCTTGGGGCTGTGATCTGCCTCTAGGGCATCTGTATCTGCCCCTTTGTGGTCTATATGACACTGGAAAGGACTAATTTTTTGTAGGCCAGTTCCTGCTAAATCTGGGAGGCTGTACCTGCAAGAAATCCTTGACTGTTTGCATAGATTTAGCTTTGTCCTCCATTTTCTTCAACACCTCTTCTGCTTTGGCACCAAACAAAGTATCATGCTGTAAAGTAGGTTTACCCCAGAGGTCATCTCTGTGTCACTACTAGACAGAGGCACAGTAAACTAAACCCTAAATGGGCATAGTATTCTCATTCCAAGGGGTGGCGAAAGCCACACACACTCGGGCTAGGCTTATAAATGCCCTAGGGCAGATAGCCTAGTATGAACCTGTGAACCTATGAACTTATGAACCTATAAAGGAGCATCTAATAGTTTTGCTTTAACATGATCTGGCAAATTTTGTTCTTTTAACCAAGCATGTCTTCTAATGACAGAACCTGTAACAGCGACCCTGCAGGAGGCCTCAAGAGAATCAAAACCACATTGCAAAGTATGCTTTCCAACTTGTTCAGCTGCATGCAATAAATCCTGCATTTCTTTGTTGTCTGCACATTCTGTATTTGTTAACATTTTCTGTTTAAGCAAAGACATAAGATATTACCGATACTTAAGCATATGAAATTGGCAATTTAAAGCTCTTACAGCCAAGGTAGCCCCATCTGTCTAGGGTCCTAGAATCCCTATCAGAGGGAATAGGGTTTTTTGCAGTAGAAGCCTTGACCCCTTTGGGACCCTGAGAGATGGTTTCTGGGTCAGCTGCAGGGTTCTTATAGAAAAATTTATGTGAATCAGGAACCCTGTAGTATCTGTCTGGCTTAACAGGGGCTGGTGGTAAAGAGTCTGGAGAAAAACTGGACTCTGTAAATACATCATCTACAATGTCTAAAACAGCCGGGATAGCAAGGGGCCTGTGCTGGGGCAATAAAAGGAAATCTCTGAGCCTTTTCTTGGATTCTGAGTAATCTTGGCTCTCCCAGTGGAAATGCTCCCTCATAGTATGGAGTATTTCCCCAAAAGAATAATCCTCAGGAGGTGAGGCTGAAGGGATAGATTCTTCATCAGAATCCTCATAGGGAGGAATAGAGTAATCATGTTCAGAGGAGAAATCAGAGGAAATGGAAACCTGGTCTGAAGATTCATATTCTAACTCTTGCCTAGGCCTCTTTTCAGGAGGGAGATGGGAACCCCTGATCAAAGTAATAAGGTCTTCGGCCATTTTAAGCATCTGTTTTTTAGGCATGGAGGCCTGTTCAGGTGAATGCTGTACTTGTTTCTTTGTCTTTAGAGCTGCTTTAGTCTTTGTCTTTGTAGCTGAAGTAGGTTTCACATATAACTGTGTAGGCCTGAAAACACCCTCAGAAGCCGATGCCTGCTCAGTGGCTCCGGACCCATCTGAGGGAATAGTTTCCGAGTGTCCAATACCTTGAGTTTTCAGAGGCCCAGTCGGCTCCACGTGGGAGTCAGAAGTGGCCTGTGGCTCTGAGGTAGCACGCGTCAGGGGCTGCGAATGCACCTCACTGAGAACCGGCAAACCGACGACAGGCCTAGAAGAAGCCTCGTCGTCGGTTTTGGATCTCGGATGCCTGTCCTTTTCTTTTTCTTTTTGTTTTTTTGTAAATTCCGGTAGTTGGCTGATCTGATGGCATTATATAATTAAATCTTCTGCCAAAGTAATGAAATGCAAAATCGTACCGACGCTTAATAGTGTGTTGGTTAAATCTAGCACAAAACTGACAGCTAGCAATGTTATGCTCAGGGCCTAGGCAAGGAATACAGTAAGAATGAAAATCCTTATGAGGTATTTGCTTCCCACAAGAAATACAATTATTAACTTTTTCTGACATCGGTCTGGAGCAAGAAAAAAGTTTCCCCAGTGGGATACTTAGCTTTAATGAAGACTTCGGATCTGAAATTCAAATTTGAAAACTTCAGGAGTCAGCCGACTGGCACTTGCGAACTGCTTTTGCTTCGGGCACCGTGCGGCAAGAAAGACTGAAGAAAATGGCGTTGTCTGCATCTTATATACCCCTGGTGCACTGACGTCAGGGAAGAGGCGACAGCAACCGACGCCGGACCTAGAATTTGGAATTCGGGCCGACTGCGGGTAGCCTGCCAGCAGGATAACCCCAATTGTAATGACTGCAACAGTGAAACACGATGAACATCTGCCTTGGCTTGAGCCAGGGAGTTAGGTCTCCACTGTAAGATCACAAGTGCAACAGTCTGCATTGCACTGACCTACAGTGCAAGATTGTTTGGCATGAGAAAAGCATTCCTGCCTGCACTGCAGCAGTTTAAGGAACTGTGCTTTTTAGTTCACGTATACCTCCCTGCCACATTGGTTATACATAAAGTGTGGGCTTCAGCTTTAAACTGTCACGAGATTCAGAAAGCTATTTAGAAAAACGTCTGAAATCAGACACCAGTGCTACCAGTGTGCTGATCTCAAGGGACATTCTGACACTAAAAACAAAGCCACTTCTTCAGTCATCATGCCTTTTACCAGTCTTGAGGGGGAAAAGGGGAAGAATGTTAGCTGCATCCAGCCTCAGAAAATAAAGGTGCATTTATTTATTTATTTACGTTTGTTAATCTGGTACTGTCTAACTGGTCAAGAAGCCGGGATCAGCTACACTTTTTCTGCAGTTCTGGTAACTGTTCTTAATTGCCTAACCTTCAGGATGAGAAGTAACGCTATGGGACTGCAATCCTGGACTTCAGATACCAAACCCACACATCTCAGGGATGGAGCAACTCAGGAGAGAGGTAGAAATGATGGAGTTCCTGCACATGGTAGCAACACTCAACAACAGTCAACTGACAAAGCCAGTTTTGGCTCTGTGCTTTGGGGACTCATTCCATTTGCACTTGGTTTGCCTACTATTGTCATTACATTATTCTGTATTTTAAGTTAAACGCACCTATAAAACAGCAAAACTAACAGACTACAATAACCTTGCATTGAAAGTCTTATTAAGAATGTTCACATTTATCACTCTTGGGGTTCCTTTCACTGGCTACACATATAACTGATTTCATATTCTAATTATCAGAGTGTTCTTTGACATAATGTGTAAACATTCTGCTTGGTGTAGCCTTGCATATTCGGGGCTGTGTAACTCTCAATTCAAAACAGAAATACTGAGCCATTAATGGTCAAGTTCTGTCTTTGTATTTGTAACCATTTAGGGCAAACTTGCTTCCTTCTGCTTTGTGATTATGTGACTATTTTAGTTGAGGTCAACTTACTCAACACAGGGTATTGTAATGTTTTTTCCAGACAGACAGAGGTTGAAAGGGCATAACTGATTTATCCTGCTCTACAGTGTTAGTAATTTTCATGTTCATAGGTTCATATGTTCATAGGTGTTTACTAGGCTAATGACCACAAGGCCATTTTTAAGCCTATCCATGCATCCCAAATCTCTGACAAGTTCTGACACCCCTGATAAGTGTAAGCATGGGCCTGATAGATGAAGCATTTATAGGTCACCTGTGCCCATTAGAGACATAGGTGCCAAACCAGGGATGAATTTCTGGTTTCCATCCAATTGTCCAAGTTGCACTTGAATTGGGTTAGGGAGGAACTCTGCTTCACATGGATGGGGAGCCTGTTCCATAGACGGGGTAGTCTCTGAGATACATACCTATCTCTCCAGCAGGTCCTATTTATATCACAGGCAAGGTTTAAGTCTTTAGAACTGGTAATTCTGTTGCTATTTGTTTTGTGGATATGCAGGAGGTCAATCACAGTGGGGTCTGACAATGCCCTGTATGGCAGGTATAGATCTCCCATCAAAAGCCTGTAGAAGACAGAATACAGGGATAGGACCTTGAGGCGGTCTGCGTAGGACATTTTACTTACGCCCTGTATTCTTTTAGTGAGGAGCCTCTGTGGACATTCCAGTTGTTGGATATGTCTGGTTAGGTACATATTAAAGGGGGCATTGTACTCAATGATAGGTCTGAAAAATGCCAAATACAATGGAACAATGCCTTCCTCGGACTTAGATGCCATACCTTTGTTTATAAGTTGTGCAACATAGAATGATTTCCACACCACTGTAGACATGTGACAGTCAAAATCTAGATTACTATCTATGTGTGTCTCTAAGTCACTGACTACTGGGCCAGCTCTAAGGGGTGTGTTGTCAATATGATAGTTATCAGAGATGTGTGACTTCCCAAAGGATACTATTATGCATTTCTTGGCATTTCGTTTTAGTCCGGGACTCTGACACCAGTTGTTTGTCTGTATCAGCCACTCCTGGAGAACATTTGTGCCAGTTTGAGATTCAATGACAGCTCCTAATTTGCAATCATCTGCAAATTTAGTCACCCACAGACCACTCACATTGGCCTTGACTTATTTGAAGTAAATGCCAAAAAGGAATGATCCAAGGACTGATCCCTGAGGGACTCCACTTGTGGCTGGCCTCTTTGTAGAGGTGGACTCCTCAATTCTAACTTCCTGGGTCCTGTCTATGAGCCAAATGGATATCCACCAGGTGATATACAGGTTTGTACCTAACCTTTTGAGTTTGTCAACAGTGCCCAAGTGGGGTATTTTGTCAAATGCCTTGGCCAGGTGAAGGCAGGCAGTGTGAGTGATTTTGCCCTCATCCATTGCTGTGGTGACCTTCTGAAAGAAGTCCACCAAGTTGAGAAGGCATGATCTGCCCTTGACAAAACTAAACTGGATTGGGTCCAGTGAATGGACGTTTACTATATCTCTACTGATCAATCACATCATGATGTGGATGTTACTGTATCTTGTGCATTTCTTTACTGGTATTTTTGTGTAGCGACTATGTGACTTTTTGGAGATGATTGCAGATATGTATTCTCTGCCTTCTGCATCTACTTTGGTGAGTTTTGCTCAGGCCAGTTTAATGTTGTTTCCTTTAGGATGTACTTTTGTGTACGTATGATGTAAGATGGCAATAAAACAATAAAATGAAGAATCCCTGAACCCTGGTGTTTAAACTTGGGTCAGATTAATGGAGCCCATATTTTTACTGTCTTTCTTGGAATGTACATGGGCCTAAGGCCATACCTGGCAGTGCTTACTAGAGAAGATCAAGATAATCTGTCTTCTAGAAAATAATAGCCAGATGGATAGTGGGATATCTGTACATGGCTCAGTACAGCATGGACAGATGGACAATTCTTTTCATGTGCCTTATCACCAGTGACAGCTATGGATCAAGTGCAAGAAAGGACTGGCATGGGACAAGTAAGAGGAAAGGATAAGAGTGACTGGCCAGTATGTGAACTCACACAGGCATGGAAACATTCCCCTGCATGTATAGCCCATGTCCAGAGGCGCAGTGGTGTTGTTAGTAGTGTTGTTGCCTCAGAGTAAAAGGTTCTCTGGTTCACTTCTCATCTGGGGAGCCTTGTGTGTGGTGTCTGCTTGTCATTCCTGTGTTTATATGAGATTTCTCTGGGTACACCAGTTTGCTTCTACTTCCAAGGACATAAAGTATGTGAATCGATGGCTCTAAACTGCAATTAGGTTGATGGTCAGCATGTGTACATTTGATAGTGAAGAAGTGCCTGCAATCTACTTCTGTTTCCTACTTTCCTAGTAAACTCAGTGGATGGTGACGGCTATTCATGGGGTTGCCATATTAGTGAGATGTAACCAGAGAGTGCTGGCTCATTGAACTTAAAGGTGACTCCTGAGAAACAGGATTTCACATATTTAGTTTCTTCCACCAGAGTACGGCTTGTACACCTTTATAACAGAGTTATCCAATACACTGTCAGACCACAGACTCTGCATATCAAGATGCATTTAAGGGTTCCACCCTATCAAAGTGTAGATACACTGATACTGAAGTGAAAGCAGGATGAGGTGCATTACTGGATTCTGTTAGGTGGCAGTGCAGTGACAAGTGTTCCCTGGAGACCCCAAAGGTGTACAGACAGGCAACATTCAGATCGGGTGGGGTACACTATTGAGCAATCTCACTGATAAAGAAGCACAGAAAGGACCAAGATCAGACAATGTCCACACTACAGAGTCTCTGGCCAGCAAAAAAGAAAACTATAAAAGGAGAAGGAATAACAACATGACTGCTCATACCCAAATCACCAAATATAACACAACATAAAACAATATGAGTTTTGGATTTGGGAATATTGTAAATGCTTAAAAGGTATGTTTTGACAAGGTGTCATGGATTGCCAATACTTCTGGCATATCATGGAGAAACATCAGGAACAAAGCTATAGTGATGCAATAACAGGAGTGCGGGTGGAAGTTTCATTTGTGTGAAATAGATTTTCTCTTGTTATTATAGACAACTGTTTTCAGAAAGCGATTCTATGTAATTTTCTTGCCTCATTTATAAATTCTGTTAGGTGTCCCCAGATTTCTGAGATGACCATAACAGATCTGTGCCAACATATTAGGCACAAGAGATATAACAGGCAATAACGTGACACCAGTGGGGTTCAATGACAGACCTCGGAGTGCCCAATGACTTTTATAACATACTTAAGCCAGATCTAGCAAACACTTGTTTCTCCTCTTCAAGGAAATTTGCCAAAAAGGGGTGTTTCTTCTATACAACTGAGAATGGAGTTTTTTCCAGATTTACCAAGGACACACCACATATATTTTGCACTGGCAACATTGTTTTTATCACATTTTTACTCTTTTTTTGTAAGTTTAAACCTCAACTTTGTAAAACATTTTGTCTTCAAATAACTGTAATTTTGGTTATTTTTGCAATTTTTATCTATGGAGATTTTCTCCCTGGGATGCTGCTAAAAATTAGCTTTTTGCAGAGTTAGCCTATCCTAGTTAACAAAGAAAATAAACAAACCACGTACAAGTGAAGTGAACATTCTTATTGGTGTGCAAATGTGGGAAACATGCTTGGTTACACCTACACTCTGCAAGAACAAAACACACACACACAAGAAAACTGAAGAATGGTGCAGCCTGTGACTTCTTAGTGGTTTAGCACTGTTATCTGCCTGACAGAAATATGTCCTGAATGTTCAGCTATTATATTCAGGTCTCGTTGATGCATTTAGATAAGGATAGTCATGTAATAAAGAATAGCTGCAGATGATGTTTTTCTGTCTTGCAGACTGTTTGTTCAAAATAATATTTTCCATTTCTATGCATTCACTTTTATATAGTTGACAGTGGGTCATTTATTTATGCATTTATTATTTGATATGTAGGCATTTAGTACTAAACAGCAAGAAACTGATGAAATCTACCTCTACTTGGCAAGATTTCCTGCTAATCACTATCATATGTGTTTATAATAATTTGGCTTATTATTAAATCTGACAAGGGACTGGGATCTCCTAAGCCTTTTTAATCTGTGATGATGACACTTTACTACCGCGATCCATGACAGAACTCTATAGTGTTGGAGAATATTACCAGCCTTTCCTGGAAATTAGTGAGTGTGCGTGTGTGTGTGTGTGTGTGTGTGTGTGTGTGTGTGTGTGTGTGTGTGTGTGTGTGTGTGTGTGTGTGCGTGTGTGTGATTGTGTGTGTGTGTGTGTGTGTGTGTGTGTGTGTGTGTGTGTG
This sequence comes from Protopterus annectens, assembly GCF_019279795.1. Lineage (NCBI taxonomy): Eukaryota > Metazoa > Chordata > Ceratodontiformes > Protopteridae > Protopterus > Protopterus annectens. The sequence continues at coordinate 30,341,575 of NC_056732.1, read as the reverse complement.
TGTGTGTGTGTGTGTGTGTGTGTGTGTGTGTGTGTGTGTGTGTGTGTGTGTGTGTGTGTGTGTGTGTGTGTCTGTGTGGAAAAATTAATTTTAAGAATAGTAAGTGAGCACATGACGGCTCTTAAACTCAGACAGAGTGGTGAGAAAGGGGCCTGGAGACTAAGCCAAAGACTGTGCTGAAAGGGGTACTAATTCTGCGGTCTATTTGCGGGTTTGATGAAGGCCTATATCCAGGGCAGCAGTCCATATCTCTAGGATGATGTTGTGACTAGGCTGAGCTTAGTAAATTATTTACAGAATCTTATACCTAACTCCATTTGGCACCAGTGGTGTGAGCTGAGATAACATATCCCTGGTAGTTATTGCTGTAGTACGGGCTATGAACCATGAAAAAGCCTGGCAGGTACTGTGAGTGTGCATCGTACAGAAAAGGGACTGTCCCAACTGGATGTGCAGCACACAGAAAAGGGACAGTTGCAACCGGATGTGCAGCATGCCGAAAAGGGACTGTCCCAACTGGATGTGCAGCACACAGAAAAGGGACAGTCGCAACCGGATGTGCAGCATGCCGAAAAGGGACTGTCCCAACTGGATGTGCAGCACACAGAAAAGGGACAGTCGCAACCGGATGTGCAGCATGCCGAAAAGGGACTGTCCCAACTGGATGTGCAGCACACAGAAAAGGGACAGTCCCAACTGGATGTGCAGCATGCCGAAAAGGGACAGTCGCAACCAGATGTGCAGCATGCCAAAAAGGGGCAGTCCAAACTGACTTCAAACTCAAATGGAACTACCGAGACTGGCACTAGACATGGAAAGTCTGGATACTGAAGCCACCGAGGGACTGATGACCAAGGAAAGAAAAAATGTGCTAGGATGAAAAGGGGATGCTGTGCCTTTTCTCAAAGCACATTAGTACTGGAGTAGTAGATAGCCAAATCCTAGCTGATATGGTCTTTCCAAAATCATTTCTTTCGTATGAAGAGGGGTATAACTTTAATAATTCCATTGTTAACTATTTGTTCAAAAAGATTATCTTCCATTTGAGACACAGAAGATCACAATACAGCAATACAAAAAAACAGCTTGTGACAGAATTAGAAATGTAAGGTGTCCCTTGACAGTTTTTCAGTTACCTTTTATACTGCAGTATGTGTTGCCTACAGTGAAATGAGTTCATAGGTAATTGCTAGGCTGACAGCTCTTAGGGCCTTTTTAAGTCTAGCCATGCATTCCTAAATGAATCTGACATGATGTGATCTCTCGTGGTAACTTTAAGGGTTGAATATAGTCTTGGACAATGAGTGGCCTTAGGTCAACTGGTGCCCTAGGCAAAAGGGCTCCACAATGCCCTCCACCACACCACCCAGTGCCCCATCCTGGTCTACCAACACCAAAAAAAATACTGGAAAAGCACCCCTACTAGAGCGGCACCCTAGGCAGCCG
>NC_056732.1:30305129-30337629 GCF_019279795.1 Protopterus annectens | reverse complement strand
GCATGATAAAGACTAGTGAAACAGCCCAGACAGAACAACAGGAAGTCTCCTTCAAGCAGCAAGAGATCCATAGTTCAAAACACCTTCCCAGGAAGGAAGTGGATTTTAAAACAGTAGAAAAAATGAAGGTGATGTCAAACAGACAGACTCTGAGATGCTGGGGAAGTAGGACTGTGAGTTCATACAGTAAAGGAAATGAGCAGGTGGGGAGAGTCACCCACTCCTTATCTATCGCTGCAGTCTGGGGGCTACATTTTACAATGAGCTATGATGACACACAGGATGTGCACCTAATGGATCCTGAATGAAACATATCCTGTCAACTTCTGAAACAACCTTTCAGCATAAACTAGATAAAGATCTGTATCTTTCACAAAACACCATATGTACACTTTGCATTCTTTTTAACAATGATGACTTCCTTCATGGGTTTAGATTCGTAACTACACTAAGATCTAAAAGCCATAACTTTTAATTCTATGTACTGTGATCATGGTTTCTCTTTTCATTTCATTTGTTGCAGAAAATGAAGGATTTAGAATATGCAGAGTGATAGCAAAGGCTCCCTTAACAAAGAACCCTGGCCACTTGTACATTGTTAAGCCACTATTAAATAATAAATCAACTCCAGACAATCCATTTCCTTTGTTTTAAAGTTGGAATACCATAGGCCACAGCCTGGCTCAGGATTTCAAGTGGCAAACACATACATATTTTAAACTAACAACAAAAACAAAAATAGCAATCACAAATGTAAATAAACAAAATAATATTCGAATACATTTCTAAAAAGTATTAAACTCGCTCCTAAAGGTACAACATTAGAAATTCGTTTTGCTAAAACTGACATTTCTACATGCACTAGACCTTGCAGTCATGTAGGGCTATTTAGGTGCATAAATGCCTTCTCTGCACTATGGGTGCTAGTTTACTGCACTGCTGCAGATGCTGTAGTTCACATACATGCGAATGACAACATGCACACTACTGTCTGGCAGTTTCTGTGGCTGGGGTACCAAGGAGGGGTGTTCTCTCTAACATGACAATACTGAACAGCACAGCAGAGACAGCTAGTTACTAAGATAATATCCTTGTTGGCCTGTGTGCCACTATCATGTCTGCATTTGATTCATAAAAAAAAATCATTTAAAAGACATTGTAGTGGAGCTAATGTCTGCACTGTATTGTGGTAAGGAAGGAAGGTGGTGCTAGGCACCACCATTGCAAAGGTTTGACAATATCCTTATATGGGCGGAACAAAACATTTAGTTGTGGTAGCAGGCTTGCATGCACCAAATTGAGCTGGTGAGACTTTTTCTCTTTTTAAATTCAACAACACATCATTAGTGTGCAAAGACAATCAGTGTGGCCAAAAAGTAATACCCCCTCTAGTTATGCATTTCAAGTCCCATAACTTAACCAAAGCCATTCTAGTCTGTGGGTACTGATAAATGGGAAAACTGGGGTGAGAATGGCTAGGATTCAAAATGTTGTAGGGCTGTCAGCCTAGTAACCACCTTTGATCCTATGGTATTTTGTAGGTGAAGACCATACATAGCCCAGAGTGATGAGTTTTTATATGATAACCCAGTAATATAACATAAAATGCCATGATAAAGAAATGTTAACTTGTTAAATGATGTTTAACCACAAGCTGAACAAATAGTTATCTAGCAGTCTAATTTAGCCAAATTATAATGACTTAATTAACATCTTACAGAAGATGCAGGGACCAGTCTGCAGACTCCCACTTCTACAGTGCTGACTGCGTCCCGAGCAGCTTGCTTCCAGGGCAGCTGTCCCCTTCACCCAACCCTAGGTATAACTCTGCTATTATGCCTTATAGCTAATGACTAAAGAACAACCAACCGCTGATAAAAATGATTACATAAACTTTCAACATGTTGGTTAAACTTATGATACGATCATATACAATAGTAGGTTACTGGAACTCCACCCTGCACCAGATGCATGCTGTTGAGAAAAGGTGGTAAACTTGCATACTGCATTCAATGTATAAAAAATTTAAAATTGCATCTTTATAGCAGGCACAAACCTAAGAAAGACAAAAGCTCTGTACCATCTTTGACTAAGTATAGCATGCTCCAGAAAACAAAAACACACTGGATGTAAACAGAAAAAGATAATCTTGTAGTTACCAATTTTAATAATTTTTTGATATAATTAAGAAGACAGAATACAATGGATTTTAAATAATACTATAATGCATATCAGCAGGACACACGAGGTCACTTGTTGAGTGGAATCATTCCTTAACTCTGCAATGGGAGCCAGATTTTAGAACAAGCCACGTAAGAATGCAATATATCTAGATGACAGTGAATTATCAAATGCGGTGCACAACAGAATATGTAAATATCTGATATAGGTACAATCAAGTATATACTTAGTAAGGGACTATGCCTTTACTAGGTGTTAGGGCAACCTCACAGTGAATGTATATAAGTTTGGGGGAGGAGGGAAGAAGTGAAGTCTCCCCAACAAAATGTTTACTTGCTAATGGAGTTACAGAATGGATAGGATCAAGTGTGCATGTATGTTCATACATATATATATATATATATATATATATATATATATATATATATATATATATATATGAATCTCGTACTATTGAGCGAAAGCTCAAACAACCAAAACCACATCATCCGAACACACTTTAATGAAAGTGCTTTTCACCAAAAAAGCACTTTCACTAAAGTGTGTTAAAAACACTAGAAAACAACAAATAAAAAAAAAACAAAAACACAGTACTCACGTTTATGCAGGGGAGCAAGCCCCCCTGCACTCCACATCCCCCTACTTGTATATTCTCACTCCGAGGTTGGACTACAGTGGGGAAAAGGGAATAAGAATAGCCAGCTCCCCACATTTTCATCCTTATTTACGCACACTTTCATGAAAATGCGCTCGGCCGTTCGATAAAGAGTACGGATCCCATATATATATATATATGTATATTTTTTTTTTTATCTGTGTTGTAGTACTGTTTTACATTTTGGTAGAGTGTTTTGTATTTTAGATTTTTAAACCTCCCATTTACAGCATCTTCACTTCATCTGAATATATACTCACACATCCAGTACAGTCTTACAACAAATTCCAAGTTAAACAATTTCTAACAAAAAAGACAGAGACTGCTACATCATTATACTTATTACAAAATTGTGATTATAACTATGGGGGTATTCACAAAGCTCTGTAATGTCATGGTGCTGACGCAAAATGGTACAGATGATTTAGTCCAATGCGACCCCATGATGAGCAGCTTTGTATTCAGTACGGTACAGGTGTGGTATATGCTGAGGAAAGGGCTATATATTGAAGCATAACAGTTGTGGTGGCCAGACTATGGGTGCTCAAACAGCTGATGTGAGAGACACAATGACTGACACTACTAATATTCAAGGGCATGACAGATGCAACATGGCCATTGTCAGCAGGCCAGAGATGGCCAGCACAGGAAAGTACTAACTCAGTTCATCCTATAAATTGGAGGAGGGGGGCAGAGGATAGGAAAGCCATAAATTGGGCAAGAGCGGGCAGAGGAACATATTGAGAGGTTGCCTGAAGAAAAAGCTGATGGGAGGAAAAAATAAGTTTTTATTTTTTCTGGGACAGTTGGCCGTGTTCCATGTTTTTATAAATTGGCCGTGTTCCATGTTTTTATAAAGATGACCAAAGGGAATGGTAGCCAAGTGATCTTGCAGGGAGAAAGGAAGGGGAGTAAAGAATAGAAAAGGCAGTTTAGGCAGACAAACAAACATAAGATGCAGACAAAGACAGGCAAAGGAGGTTTTGACATAAAATGGGGAGGCGACAGGGAGAGACAGATAAATAGACATGATAATAAAGCTTACTTGACAACAAACATGGTGTGGAGATTGGCAAACAAGGAAGGGGGGAAAGGGTGTGGTGTGCAGGGTCTGCACGGCATGATTGTCCCAGAGGAGGACATACCCTGATCAACTTTCACTGCACTGATGCATTTCAGCAGAAGGTATATGACTTTTTACATGTGGGGTGTCTGAGAACTGCTTCCATGTCTGATATTTCTAAAAAACATACAAATTTACAAGATCTCCCTTTAGGCCTATTTTACCTTCTGTGGATGCAAAATTGATTTGTTGACCATGTATATAGAAGAAAGAGTGAAAAACAGATTATTAATTTATTGGATCATGTTAAAAATCAATACAACTTTTTAATATGTTAAGATACATTGAACAGTTCAAAGAACTTTCGATGGTCAAAGCCAGTGTAAAAGACGTGTCCATTGTAATACCCCAACAGACTGGAATGGACATCCGTAGAACTTATTTGGTGCATGACAAGATTTCGCAACCAGCAAGTCAGACAAGATGTCGTCTTTCATGGTAAAGATACATAATCTGTCTATACCCATCTATATCTCTCTATATACACATATATATCTATCTCTATCTCTCTCTCTCTCTCTATATATATATATATATATATATATATATATATATATATATATACATATATATATATATATATATATGTATGGATTCACTTTATAAGCTCGAAATCCTGAAATATCAAATTTCAGAATCTCGAGTCCATAAAGTGGAAAGCCGACAAACACGAAAGACCAGAAGCGCGAAATTCAAAATATAGCATTGCGGAGATGTTGAATTAGCGGTTCTGGTGTTGCACTGTGTTCATGGATTCAGGTAAGTGTTTTTGTTTAAGGGTTTTGGGCAGGGGCTGTGGTGTGTGTTAGTGTGTTTTGTTACAGTGATGTGTGTGTGCGAGGGGAATGTTGCTTGTGTGGTGGTGTTTCTTGTGTGTGTTTATGTAGTGCGACCTTGGAGTTAGTATATTTAAGTAGGGGAGGTGTGGGGGTGCTTTTTTGAAAGTGTTAGGAGGTATGTGTGTTTGTGTGTGTATGTGTTGTGTAGTGTGTGCTGTGTGTTTTTGTGATTTTGTGGTTTTGCGGTTTTGGGTTTTGTGGTTGTCTGGTTTCGGTTATATGGATTTTTGACTTCACGGTCTCGAGATGCTGAAATTCGATATTTCAGTATTTCGAGATTATGAGGTGAATCCATATGTGTTTGTATGTATATATATATATATATATATATTTTTTTTTTTTCTTCTTTTTAACTTAACTAAAAAATATATTTTCAGCAAATTCGAAGGGGGCCATGGTGGCTGCAGTAAAGCTCTTCATATGCTAACACAGTGATGAATCAATAGAAACAATATTTTGCAGTACAGTCTGAACATATTCACTATATTTACTTTTACTGCTTTTTTATTGATGCTGTATTCTTGATATGGTCAGGGACAAAAAAATCATTTGATAAAATTTATTATGTATACATATTACTTTTTGAAAATGTTCTGTTAAGTGGTAAAGGAAGTGATTGAATTGTTAGATGTTAAAATTATGAAAGACAGTGATCATCAACAGTTTAGTCGATCTTTAGAGCTTTCGATCACTAACAGGTGGGTTCCAGATTGGTATAATGGTTAAGGTGTTTAACTCACAGAGAAGAGATGCAGGGTTTAATTCTCATTAATAGGCTTAAAATGGTCCACAAGGGCAGCTAGCCTAGTACTTATCAACAGCAAAAAGGAGAGAGAGCACCACAGCTAGAGCAGGTCTTTGTAATACAAATTTTAATTCAGTATAAGCGCTTTCACGCCCCAACGGACGCTTCTTCAGACTTCAATGAATACACAACATGAAATCACCTGCATTTATACTCATACATAAGCAATCAAGCAATTAAACAATAAATTCATCAATCAATTAAGCTTCATTCAATCACTGGTGAGTTTCCTAAGGAACATAATATAAAAACATTTGTATCAATGACTGATCAAAGGTCATGCTACAACTCAAAATATAAAATATAAAATATCTGGTGCAGGATAGTTGTTCTAATACATATGTGCATATTGAAAATATCAATAAATAAATACATTAAAAAAAAAATATATATATATATATATATATATATATATATATATAAGCCTATCTAACATATCTATCTATACAAATATAAATATATATATATATATATATATATATATATATATATATATATATATATGTATATAAAGCACATTAAATAATATGAATCAATGCATATAATATAGAAAATGTGAAGACATTTAAATAATTGTTATAAAAATATATATATATATATGTATATACATAAACTCACATAGTTCATAACGATATACAGAAAATATATATATAATGTGTATAGACGTACACACAAATAAATACGTTCATTCATAACAATTCTTTAAAAATTCTTTAAAATTCACAGATAAAACTATATATATATATATATATCTGCATATACATACATGAAAAGCCTAGTACTTACCTATGAACTTATGAACACATATTTCATAACATTTCAGGTCCTTAATGCTGAGCCAACATCTATTCATGTCTTATAAAAGGCATCATTTTCAAGCAGGGCACACCAGTTTGTGACCTTTGAATGTCAACTGCCTACACTATTGTCTTTCAATGGCCACAGCAGGGATGCTCAAGTGTCCTTCCAGCTTTGTACCATTTCCTCTGATGACGAAATTCATTTTAAAATCAAAATGAGTAAATGCAAAAGTGATTCTGATTGTTCTCCTTTGCTCAACAGCAGTGTAGTTTTGACTCACTTGCAGCCCTATGAAATTCAACTGCCAGTGAGACATTCAGTATGGAAGAACATGGCTGCAGCTTTCCTTCTCTTGCAGCCTTATCAGATTCAACCACCATTAAACATGTTGCACCGATCTTCATTAGTTTACAGCTGACTACATGTTTCCTCCATTCCTACTAATAACTCGATTCCACTATAAATCATTTAGTTACAGCTGAACAAAGCTACAAGTGGATGAACACAATCGTTTAAAGTTTCATAATTTTTTTTTAAAAGGCAGGCCCCTGACCCTGCACACACCGCTAGCTCCCTATTGAAATGTTGGCACTCAAGATCCCAAGTATCAAAAACTGGAAAAAAAAAGATCAAAACTACAGAAGAGTAATCTCAAAAATTACTCTTTTTACAGAGGGGGGCGTCAACCCACACCCCTGAACTTAGATATACCAACTCCAAGATTGCCACACTTTGGAGTAAAGGGAATATTCTAAAAACATGGCATCTCAGACTTAGTATATGTAAGTCTGACCTTTCATAGGTTCATAGGTAGGTACTAAGCTATCTGCCCGAAGGCATTTATAAGCCTAGCCAGAATGTGTTGGCTTTTGCCACCCCCTTAGATTAGTTCCTTGTGCCTCTGTCCAGCAGAGCCACTGAAGTGATCCCCGAGGTAAACTTTCTGTTAAACATCCACTCGTCAAGGTTTCTTTTGAAGAGTGTTAGCGATGAGCTCTGCCTAATATAGATTGGGATCTTGTTCCAAAGCATGGGAAGTCTCCGGGACAGGAATCTATCCCTCCAGCATGTTCTATTTATTGTTGTGGTGAGGTTTAGATCTCTAGAGTGTGTGGCTTGCGGGAATAAGTTTTTTTTCAGGTGGAGCATGTCCATCAATTCTGGGTTGGACATGGCCTTGTATGTCAGGCAGAGATCACCTCTGAGTAGGCGGTATGCAACCAATTACAGCTGTAATTTCTTCAGTCAAGCTGCATAGGGCATCTGTTTGAGGCCAGTGATCCTCTTGGTGAGGTACTCCTGTGGTTCTTCCATCTGTTGCAGGTGTCTTGTAAGGTACATCCCAAATGGGGCATTGTACTCTATGATGGGTCTGATGAGCGATGAGTAGAGGGGCACAATGACCTCTTTTGATCTGGATGCGAACCGTTTTGTGATTAGGTGGGCCATTTAGAAGGATTTTCTAACCGCTTTGGCAATGTGATTATCAAAGGTGAGATTTTTTATTTTTTTATTTTATTTAATTTACTATCTACTTGGGTCCTCAGATCCCTTATTACGTCTTCCGTACTTAGGGGACCACCACCTATGTGGTAGTTTGTGGGTACTTTATTTTTTTCCAAAGGGGATGACTATGCACTTTTTGGCATTTAGCTTGAGGCCATGATTTTGACACCAGGTATCTGTCTCAGTGAGACCCTTTTGGAGGATGTCTGTGTCAGGCGGAGAGTCACTTATAGCCCCTAGTTTGCAGTTGTCTGCGAACTTGGTCAGCCATAGTCCTTCTGTGCTTGCCTGTACCTCTGATAGTATATGCCGAACAGGAGGGGTCCTAGGACTGAGCTCTGGGAAACTCCACTTGTAACCGATTTAGAGTTGGACTTAGCTCCTGCAACTCTCACCATGTGGGTTCTGTCCATGAGCCAGTTGTCAACCCATCTTGTGACATAGGGGTTTATGTTTAGGCTGGTGAGCTTGTCTATAATACCAGAATGGGGAATGGTGTTGAAGGCCTTTGCGAGGTCTAGGTAGGCTGTGTGTACCATCATCTACAGCTTTGGTAACTGTCTCAAAGAAGTCCACCAGGTTTAGGAGGTATGATCTGGCCTTAACAAAGCCGAACTGGGTAGGGTCTAGTGTTTGAAAGTTCCCAATGTCTCTGTTAATGAGTTCCATGATGATGCGCTCCATAGCCTTGCAGACCAAGCTAGTCAGGCTTATAGGGCAATAGTTCCTGGGGTCTGTTGTGGCTCCACCTTTCTGGAGTGGAATAACCATTGCTGTGCGCCACTCTATGGGTATGTAGCCTGTGGAGAGGCTGAGCCTGAACAGTGTGTTTAGGTGAGGGGTTAGTTCATCTTTGAGCTCGTGTAGGATGCAGCCTGGGACACCGTCCGGTCCCATTGATGCTGTGTTTTTGGCTTTGGAGAGGGCTGTTTTAACCTGAGTGTCTGTGATTTCAGGGACTCTACATTCTTCTGGTATTGTTATGGGCCCTTTTGGGGGTGGAGCCATTCATTCTCCACCTAGAGTGAGTCCCAACATTTCAAATGGTTACCCATGTGACTCCATAACATCCTTGCCATTTATGTTAATGCCATCATCATGCATCTTTGAAAAAGAGAAAAACTCCAAAAATAACATGAGTGAGGAATCTAAAGCTGGACATGCGTGGAAGCCATGCACATAACCACAGGCTGAGTGGGGCAGGTGTGGGGGAGAAGTTAAAAGGTAAAGCAGTAACGACACAATAACAGCGCTGATGATTCACTATCATAAACACAAATAATCAACTAATTACAAACTCAGCATCTTCAAAGGCAGTCATTAGTAATGACTCCTCACTCAGCATCATAACTGGCCTCTTGCTTACTACATGGCTGGTCCACTAGTAACTCAACAACATGATTACTCAGGTGAAGGTGTTACTACTGCATTAGCATAAAATATCACACTCAGAAAATTTTTAAAAAGCATAACTAAGACCTGTTCTCCATCCCAGTGCCGTAAGTCCTACTGCATATGGTTCTGCTCTATGGTTTAGGTCTCAGACACTTCCATTAGGGCTCATATGGCAGCCTTTAGTAACTTCCACACTGATCTGGACTGCATGTCTCTGGTCTGGCTGAATGAGTCTAAAGAACTTCTAAGGAGTATTTCCTTGTTCAGCACCTCTGCCCAGACTCGCACATTGAGAGATCTTGTGCCTCTATGGGACCTTTGCTTCATCCTAGAGAAGCTAACATAACCTCCCTTCATATTGCTGTATCCACATTAGTTAAGTTCTTTACATAGAATATGGTTTAGTCCTTGTGGCAGCCGCTTCTTCAAAGAATGTTTCAGAGTTGCAAGTCCTCTCTGCTCCCCCTTGCTTAGTCTTTCTTAATGATAATCTTACAATAACACTAACTCGTCCTTTGTTCCCAGAAAGATACAAAGTCAAACCTGAAGAAATGCGGTACAACTACAGCTCTTCTATCTAGCTACTTAAACCAAAGATCACTTCTTTCACTGAATCGATTGTACAAACGGATGAATGAAGCAGTATCTTGACAGGGCAAAAGGACGTTCATAACGATGCTCAAACGGAGAGAAGAGAGTAATGATTACCTTTCTGACTCGTTCTCAGTCTGTATTTATTTCTCCTACGTTACAAGGAACGCATCTTTAATCCATACTGACATTCCACAAATGTTCACGTTTCCACGTTTTTTCCCTGCAACACTGCCATTGATGAAGTATAGCCATATGTCCAACACCAACCTGTCAGTCTTAAGTACGTCTACAAATCAATATAAATTCATTATCAGTTCCAAGGCATGTTCCACTCTCAAGCCATGGTTTTAAAGGACACATTCTGCAGTGTCCACCTAGTTGGATTATCAATGGACAATGCCCTGATTTTTGTATCATATGGATCTCTTCTAATAGTTTTCTCATTATAGTAATGAGATCGTAACTTTTTTATCTGGTAAGAAAGATGCTAGTTTGATAAAATCAGCTATCCTGCAGCCCTACAGCCTCTGCTTTATCACTCCTGCTGACCTTAGACTGTTTATTTAACTAGCACTAATGCACCTTTTAGTGCAGAACTGGACAAGGGTAGTGAGAAGTAATGAATGAAGAAATACAGGCAAGAGCAAGTAGGCACAAATATTTTACCTGCCAAGCTAACACTGTCTGATTTTTACAATACATACACCCCTCTTATAATAGATTTTTGTCACGTCAAGTGCTCATAACTTTTCCTGTCTTTATTTGTCACACACTGCTATAAAACAGAATGTTTATATTCAGTACTTACCAAAATGTGTCACAATTCAAGCTTTATATAAAAAACATATTTTTTTGATTGAGTAACATTTTGGTAAGTAAAAAGTACAGTTGTGTACACTTACCATAAATGTAGATGCTCAAGTGTATTCACTGTTGCAGTCATCACATTTGGGTTATCCCTTGGCCGGCCCAAATACCAGAGGCTTAGTATTTCTGCGTTGGTTGCTGTCACTTCAGGACTGACGTCAGGTCGTCAGCAGCATAAAGTAAGGCAGTCGACAACATTACATCAGTTTTTCTTGCCCTAACCTGTCAGGAGCCCCCCAAGTGGGAGCCAGGTTCTGGTGGAAGATCCCCACCAGTAGAAAGTAAATACCAATATGGCCCTTGTAAGGAAAGAGAAGAAAGAAGAGGGTGATGGAGGGAGGGAAACCAGGACTGCAACAGTGAATACACTTGAACATCTACATTTATGGTAAGTGTACACAACTGTACTATGTTTTTCATGTTTTACTGTTGCAGTCATCACATTTGGGTTGATTCCCAAAGTTGAGGAAAAGGGTGGAGGTAGTCAAGGAAACTAGGGGCTGGCTAGGATGCTCTGCAAGACTATAGAGGAAAATCCTGCCCTGCATTTGGAGAAAATAGGCAGGCGGTAATGTTTGGTGAAGGTGTGAACAGATGTCCAGGTGGCAGCCTCCAAGATGTCCCTGGTGGGGGCTCCTCTGAGGAACGCTGCAGAGGTGGAAGCTGCTCTGGTGGATTGAGTTCTGACCCCCTTGGGGGAGGCTTTCCATGTTGTTTGTAGCAGAAATGGATGTAGTCTGCTATCCATTTAGAGATGGTTTGTTTAGAGATGGCTTTGCCCGCTGCCCCTGCAGCAAAGCTAACTAGCAATTGATCAAATTTTCTGAAGGCTTTAGTCCTGTCTAGGTAGAATCTGAGCTGTCGGTGCACATCCAAAGAGTGCAGGATCCTTTCCCCCTTGTTCTGTGGGTTAGGGAAAAAGGTGGGCAAATGAATTGATTGGTTGAGAGCCACACTGGAAACCACCTTGGGCATGAAGGATGGGTTAGTCCTGAGGGATACCCTGTCAGCATGGAAGATGATGAAAGGGTCCACAGCCATGAGCGATTGCAGCTCAGAGACCCTTCTGGCTGAAGTGATGGCCAGAAGGAAAGCTGTCTTTTAGGAGAGAAATTTTAGCTTTGCTGAAGAGGCAGGTTCAAAGAGGGGGTGAGCTTTTCCAACACAAAGTTAAGGTCCCAAGCTGGGGTCAGTGCTCTTCTGGGTGGCCTCAAGTTGCTAGCCCCTCTTAGGGACTATTTGATCAGAGGGTGTGAGAAAATGGGCTGCTCAGTGGGGAAATGAGCAGAGATAGCAGAGGCATGAAACTTAATAAAGGAAGCAGGTCAGCAAAGTAATCCAGGATGAGAGGGGTGGGGGCTGTGCCGTATTGTTTCCATTAGCCTGAATCCAGGAAAAGAACCTTTTCCATTTGTCAGCATAAGACTTCCTAGTGCTAGGGCATCTGGCCTCATGTATAACATCTAGTACCTGTTTGCTGAGATTGGCAGATTGATCGGGGGTTAGTGAATAAGCCAAGCTGACAAATTGAGTGTCTGCAATTGGGGATGCATGTATTCCCCTTCCCTGTGGGTCAGCGGGTTTTGAATCTGAGGGAGATGCCAAGGTCATAGAGGGGACAGGCTGAGCAGCAAGAGGTACCAGTGCTGGTGAGGCCAGTCAGGAGCTATAAGAATTGTCCTTGTTTTTTTCCTCCTTTATTCTGAGCAGCAGCCTGGGGATGAGACGTAGTGAAGGAAATGCACAGACCGATAGACTGACCCAGGGGATGGATAGGGCATCCATTTTCCAAGCCATGCAGTGATGCTCCCTGGTGCAGAACTTGCTGGGCTGATGGTTGGTGAGGCAGGCCAAAAGGTCGACCTTTGGGGTGCCCCACTTCTGAGTTATTAGGCAAAGGTTCTTTTGGTGAGCTGCCACTTGTGTGGGCCCAGAAGATTTCTGCTTAAGTAGTCCACCAGAGAGTTGAGTGAACCCGGTAGGAATTGTGTTAACAGGTGGAGTTGCATGGCAGTGGCATTGTGCCAAAGGGTCATGGCCAACCTGCATAGAGGATAGGATTGAGTCCCTCCCTGCTTGTTGGTGTACCACATCACAGTTGTGTTGTCTGTTTTTATCAGGAGAGCCCCTGGGGAGAGAAGGGGTTTGAAAGCTATCAAGGCATGCTGGACAGCTATCATCTGTTTTTGGTTGATGTGCAGATGGATTTGCTGTGGGCTCCATTGGCCCTGTATGCACCTGCCGTCCAGGTGTGCACCCCAGGTATAATCTGATGTGTCTGTGCTGAGGCTCTGGGTGGCATGGGATGGTGATAAAGGTAGTCCTTTGTTGAGAGAGCATGCTGTTGCCCACCAAAGAAAATCTTTTCTGAGGCAAGGTATTATAAGTATAAGAGTCTCTAGGTCTTGAAAGTGTTGACACCAAAGGCTTTTTAGGTACCATTGAAGTTTCCTCATATGCAGTCTGGCATATGGAAGGAGTAGAATGCAACATGCCATGAATCCCAGCGCTTGCAGGATTTTCCTTGCAGATAGTTGTGGTCTGGTGGCTAGTTGACAGAAGTAGGCTGTCAGGAAGGATTGCTTTTCTGATGTAAGGAATGCCATCTGGGATGCTCCCAGGAATATAATCCTTTGGGTGGGTACCTGTTTGGATTTATTTTCGTTGATTGTGTACCCTAAGGAGGTTAGTAGGGACTTTACAAAGGCCAGGTGCTTGAGCAGCTTTTCCTGGTGTCTGCCCAAATTAGGTAGTTGTCTAAGTATAGATAAATCTGGATATTCCTTTGTCTGCAAAAGGCAATGGCCAGAGCCAGACATTTTGT
Organism: Protopterus annectens; assembly: GCF_019279795.1. Classification (NCBI taxonomy): domain Eukaryota; kingdom Metazoa; phylum Chordata; order Ceratodontiformes; family Protopteridae; genus Protopterus; species Protopterus annectens. Next base: position 30,324,039 of record NC_056732.1, on the reverse strand, counting down.
GAAAACTCTGGGAGCAGTAGATAAGCCAAAGGGAAGTGCAGAGAAATGAAAGTGTTGGGATCCTGCCCTGAAATGGAGATATTTCCTGCATGATTCCCTGATAGAAATGTGGAGGTAGGCCTCCGTTAGGTCTAGGGTGGCTAGCAAAGCATCCCTGGAGAGCATGGGTAGCAGCTGCTGGAGGGTGAGCATTGTGAATTTTGGGATCACCAGGAAGGTGTTTAGAATGGATAGATCAAGGATGGGGTGCCAGGTGCCATCTTTCCTGGGTACCAGAAAAAGTCTGGAGTAGAAACCTTGGCCTTTCTGCTCTGCAGGAATGTGCTCTACTGCCCTCATGGAGAGCAGGGAAAGGACTTGCTTTTGTACCACTGCCCACAGGTTTTGAGGTAGATCTGGAACCCTTTTTAGAGTTGGAAGGGTGTGGAAAGAAAAATTGTATCCCTGGGACACTGTGTTGAGAACCCAGTGGTCATTGGTAATGGTGGCCCAGGTTTTTGCATGAAAGGAGAGTTTTCCTCCTAGGGGTAAGTGGAGGTGGACAGAGGGAGGGGGTGGGGAAGGAGAGTCATTGCGAGTTCTTACCATAAGGGAGTGGCTTAGAACTCCCTGGTTTTGAAGTGGAGGTAGTCCACTGCTTAGATCTCTGCATTCCCTGTGGCTGCTGTCTGCGGGTTCTGGTTCCCCTGGGTCTGGGCTGAACTGACCTGGTGGGAGCAGGAACGGACCAGTGCTTGGAGGGACAATGCCTGCTGAACCTCAGTGGCTGGACCTGTAAGAAATCCTTAACTGTCTGCATAGATTTAGCTTTTTCTTCCATCCTTTTTAAGACCTCTTCTGCCTTAGTGCCAAATAAGTTGTCTTCGTGCAAGGGGGCAGCCGATAATTTAGATTTAACATGGTCTGGCAAGGGTTGTTCCTTAAGCCATGCATGCCTTCCAAGGACAGAACTGGTGACTGCTGCCCTGCAAGAAGCTTCTAGGGCATCAAAACCACAGTGCAAGATATGTTTAGTTACTTGACTTACAAAATGCATTAACTCTTGTAACTCTTTAGATTCTGCATAAGCAGGAAAGGAAGACATTTTTTGTTTGTGGAGTTTCGGGGTATGTTGCTGAAATTTTAGCATATGGAACTGACAATTTATTGCTCTGATAGCAACACTAGATGAGGTGTATACTTTTTTACCCCATCTGTCTAGTGCTCGGGAATCCCTATCTGAGGGGGAGGGATTGTTAGAAGAGGTTGCTTTAATTCCTTTAGGCCCTTGAGAAATTACCTCAGGGTTAGTAGTAGGATTTTTAAAAAGAAATTTGTGTGAGTCAGGGACTCTGTAATACCTGTCAGGTTTTCTGGGTGCAGGAGGGAGAGTGTCAGGAGTCAAGCTGGATTCCAGGAAAACATTGTCCACAACATCCAGGACTGGGGGAATGGCCAGGGATCTGTGCTGTGGAAGATCTTAGAATTTCCTGAGTCTCTTTTTAGACTGAGGGTAGTCCTAGCTTTCCCATTAGAAATGCTCCCTTAAGGTGTGAAGGGTTTCCCCAGTGGAAAAATCCTCTGGGGGAGAGGCTGAAGGAATGGAATCCTCTGCATCAGAATCCTTATAAGCAGAGAGGGGTTGCATGTCTTCATACTCAGATGCATCAGAGTCATCGTACTCCTGTTCAGACAAAATTAGAGGGGACAGATTTCTTTTTCTTTTGGAAGGGGTAGCTTGGCTTCCCTTGATCAGCATGATAAGGTCTTCTGCCATTTTAAGCATTTGAGACTGAGGCAAGGAGGCAGGTGCCTGAGAATGGGTCATTGGTTTCTTGGGTGTGGTTCATAACCTGAGCCTAAGAAACTCGGTGGTTTTTGAAAGAATGGTAGTCGCGACTGAAGTCCATGGTTTGTGTCAAGAATCAGTAGTGTGAAGGACTTCCTCAGAAGCCGGTGGCTGATCAGCGTCTCCAGACCCATCCAAGGTAGAGATGACCGCAGGATTCTTAGTCGAAGAAGAGTTTTGCAGCATACTGAACTTCGAAAGGGTCTCAGTAGTGGCCTACGAATCCACAGAAGCGGGCATCAGGGGCTGCAAAAGCGCCTCACTGAGGACCGGAGAACTAATGACTAGCTTTACGGGAGTGTCGTCGGAAGGTTTGGACCTGTGCAGTCTGTCTCTATCTTTACGTTTTTTCGGAAGATCTGCTGTCGGATGGCTTACCGAAGCCATATCGGAATTCGAGGACTATAAGCAAAAATATCTAGCTACAATAAGAGCCCGATGACATTTAGTGCTAGAGTTGAACAAAGCACAATAGCGACAGTGGGGGACATTGTGGTCTGGGCCTAAGCAAGTGACCCAATAAGAATGAAAGTCTTGGTGTGGTATTTCCTTTCCACGGGCACAATTGTTAACTTTTTCTGACATCGGTTAGTGCAAGAAAAAAGGATCCCCAATGGGGTACTTAGTTTTAGAAGATTTCAGCTTCAGTTTGGAAGAAGAAACTCAGGTAGAGGCCAGTCAGCACTCATGCAAACTGCTTCTGCTTCAGGCTCCATGGCAAGAAAGACTGTTGTGATGGCATTGGATGCCTTACTTTATACTACTGATAACCTGACGTAAGTCCTGAAGCGACAGCAACCAATGCAGAAATACTAAGCCTCTGGTATTTGGGGGCTGAGGACTACTCTGGCAGGGATAACCCAAATGTGATGACTGCAACAGTGAAACACGAAGGACATCATACTGTTACAAATATGTATGGCATCTGTGTGTCTATATGAACATTCTTGCCAGTGAAAAGAAGCAGCAGAAAGACAGAACAGGCTAAATAAAATAGAGTAACATAAAGTGCCCAAAAGCTGTGACTATTACATAGTGGTACAAATTGTTGACTACCATCCTCTATCATTAGACAACAAGATCTCGGTAAAAACAGAGGCCTAGATTCAAATAGTATCTATACTTCATAACTGTACTGCTACTGACCTGGGATTCAATACCAAACTCAGGCAAAGGAGCCACACAGCCAGAAAACTGCAACTGAGTGACAGCCTTACCTCCCATCTGTAGGGTGTACAATGCTTCATCGCATTCTAGTCTGCCTAATGAATTGTCAGGTGGGCAGTACCAGCAGGTGAATGCCTTCATTCCCCAAGTAAAGTGTGTGAGACTAACATGGAGGAAGCATATATGCAGAGAGGTGATCCAGCTTCCCTTTGCAAATCTGACACAAATCTACAAAGAGTTCGATGCAGAGGGAAAAGATTTACTGACCATGGCTTTGAATGATCAGTCACAGCCATTGTCATCCTTTCTAGGACCGCAGCAGTGACAAATGACCCAGGTAATTTCTATTGCTAGAAAAGCAGGGCTTGGATAAAGGGAGTGACAAATGAGATGGTGGGTAAAGCCAGATGCCAGAAATACGTGTGCAAGACTAATAAGAAGCAACAAAAGGAAGGACGGAAGGACGACAGAAAGAAATAAAGAAAGAACAGAAAAGAGACATACATACATAATCAGAGAAGTATGATTCTGGTTATATTAACTGGGTTTTGACCTAAAGTGTGTTCCTTTGTAAACAAAACCATCTCAATTCTAGAAAAGGCCAAAGACAGATAATTTCTGGCAGTGAAATTTTATATATGTCCACCCCTACCACAAGCCTGTAATGAAAGCACATAGTGGAAGGTCGTTATAAAGCTAATGAGGCAGTCATCATCATTTCAAAAATGGCCCATGATATAATTGTCTTAAAAAATAAAATTCTTAAGAGGACTTTGACCCAAAATATGTTCCTTCTTAAAACCACAGAATTACAGCGAAAGGCCAAATTGAGATATTTTCTGGGCGAGAATGTCATTTATGTCCACTCTTACCACGGCCTGGAATGAAAAGTTACTGCAAATTTAATAAAATATGATTCTATTTAGGGAATCATCATTTTAGGAAATGACCAATAATAAACGTAAATTAGTGCTTGCTGACAACAACAGCAGTTTCCTCAGTACTACAGAAATGTGAAACTGAATTACACAAGCCACAATTAGAGATAACAGCTGTCAACAGGCTGAAAGCAGGTCACTTTTTAGGAAAGCTAGTGAGATATAAATTACCAGGCTCAGCGCTGGTCTTTTTTTTCTTAACATGGCTAAAGAAATATACATATTTGGTATGTCTTAGCTTCTCATCTCACAGAATAGACTTTAACCTTCAGGAGTTATGTGTTTCACAGTTATGATTGTTTAAGTTATATGACCACTGTCTAATAAATTCAGAACAATTGCTATTCCTGTACACAAACGGATAAGCAGCCACAAATGTACTGTTGTTACATGTTAGGTCACTGCAACTGCTGAGTTACTCTGCTATGTATTAGAAACCAAGGACACTATATTCCAGGATGATTCACACATCCTAGATGAAGGAGAGAAGCACCAGGACAGTACAGTTGTGTACACTTACCATAAATTTAGATGTTTGAGTGTATTCACTGTTGCAGTCCTAACATATGGGTTATCCGGCTCCCCGGTAGCCCTCATTCAGCCCAAATACCAGAGTCCTCGGTATATGACATCAGCTGCCGTCAGCTGTAAAACAGATGTCAGAATGGCAGGTATAAATGGAGGCAGCTGATGCCATTTCCTCAGTTTTTCTTGCCTTAACTGTCAGGAGCCCCAAAAAGAAGGCTAACCCAGGAAGGAAACACCCTGGAAACATACCATCCAAAAAATAAAAATAAGTAGTCTGTGCCTTAGGAAAAAAGGGGGAATGGAGGGTGGTAAACCAGGACTGCAGCAGTGAATACACTCGAACATGTACATTTATGGTAAGTGTACACAACTGTACTATGTCCTTCGTGTTTCACTGCTGCAGGCCTCACATATGGGGTGATTCCCAAAGTCCAGGAAAAAGACAAAGGGGGGAGGAAGGATCACAGATTAAGGGTTGGTAAGAAGGCCCTGCAAAACTGCAGAGGCAAAACCAGCCCTGGATTTAGAAAACAAGGGTAGATTGTAATGCTTTGTGAAAGTATGGACAGAAGACCAAGTAGCTGCTTCTAGAATGTCCTTAGTAGGCACACCTCTCAGAAAAGCTGTGGAGGTAGAGGCTGCTCTAGTAGAATGGTTCCTAGTACTCTGGGGGGGAGCCTGCCCATGCTGCAGGTAACAAAAGTGAATAGGATGAGCAATCTATTTGGAGATGGTTTGTTTCGAAATAGCTTTACCCTGAGCCCCAGGAGCAAAACTAACCAACAACTGTTCAGATTTTCGAAAGAATTTAGTCCTAAGTAAAATCTCAGCTGTCTATGCACATCAAGAGAGTGCAGAATCCTTTCCCCTTTATTTTGGGGATTATTGAAAAAGGTAGGCAGGTGAACAGACTGGTTAAGGGTCAGACTGGAAACCACCTTATGCATAAAGGAGGGATTGGTTCTCAGAGAAACCCAATCTGAGTGAAAAATAATGAAAGGTTCTACTACCATTAAGGCTTGCAGCTCCAAAACCCTTCTAGCTGAACTAATAGCCAAAAGAAAAAAAGGCTTCCAGAGAGAAACTTCAAATCTGCAGAGGCAGCTGGTTCAAAGGGAGGTAGAGTAAGCTTTTCCAGGACAAAATTAAGATCCCAAGCAGGAGTAGGAGCTCTTCTGGGAGGTCTAAGATTGCTAGCTCCCCTCAGGAACAGCTTCATCAAGAGGTGAGAAAAAATGGGTCGTTCAAAAGAACAATGAGACAAAATTGCTGAAGCGTGAATCTTAATTGAAGAAAAGGAAAGTCCACCATTAAGTAATCCTGCTAGGTAGTCAAGAATGAGGGAAAGTGAATGATGAGAAGAGTCTTCCCCTTTAGCCAGCATCCAAGAGCAAAATCTCTTCCATTTACCTGCATAGGATTTTATGGTGCTAGGCCTCCTGGCAGGGGGTAGAGTGAAGGCCGGTCCCATGTTTTGGTGACATGCTTTTGCCCCCCATAGAAACTTCTGTTGTAGGCAGAGAATGAAAGGAATCATTGTTTCCAGACTGTGAGAATGTTGACTCCATAAGCTTTTTAGGTACCACTGAAGTTTCCTCATATGCAGTCTTGCATCTGGAATCAGTAGGATGCAGGATGCCATGAAGCCCAAAGCCTGCAGTATTTGTCTTACAGATAACTGGGTTTTTGTTGCCATCAGTTTGCAGTAAGTAGTAAGTTGCCTTTGCTTGTCTGGCATGATGTAAGCCATCTGGGCAGTTGCATTCAAGCTTGCACCCAGGAATGTTATCTTTTGAGAGTGTACCAGTTGTGATTTCTTTTCATTTATTGTGTACCCTAGGCATGTTAGAAGCCTTTTCACAAATGCCAGGTGTTGAAGAAGAATGTCCTTGTTCTCTGCTTGAATGAGACAGTCGTCCAAGTAAGGGTATAGTTGTATACTTCTTTGTCTGTAAAATGCAATTACTGGTGCCAGGCACTTTGTAAAGACCCTGGGTGCAGTAGATAAGCCAAAGGGCAGTGCAGAGAATTGGTAATGCATTAAGCCAGCCTTGAATCTGAGGTATCTTCTGCATGACTGCCTTATTGGGACATGCAGGTATGCCTCTTTTAGGTCTAATGTCACCAGCCAAGCATTCTTGCCCAGCATGGGCAGAAGCTGCTGCAAAGTCAACATTTTGAATTTTGGAATGTCCAGGTATGTGTTTAGAATTGATAAATCCAGTACTGGCCGCCAGGCCTTGTCCTTTCTGGGTACCAAGAACAGTCTTGAGTAAAAACCTTGTCCTTTTTCCTGTTCTGGTACTGGCTGAATGGCCCTCATATCCATGAGGGATGTAACCTGTTTCTATGCCTCTGCCCATTGATTTTTTGGCAGATCTGGCCAACTGTTTGCCATTGGCAGAGTATGGAAATGGAATCTGTATCCCTGTGATACTATGTTTAGCACCCACTTGTCCTGGGATATTAACTGCCAATTTTGAGCAAAAAGTGCTAATTTTCCCCCTAAGGGTGCTGCCAAAAGATAAGTGCTTGGTGTAGGTAGAGGGAAGTCATTGGGATTGTTTGCTGTAGGTTTGCGCTTTATCTCCTCCAGATTTGGAGGTAGAAGCACCAAATTGCTTTGACCTGTATGAATCTTGTGCCTGGTATCTGGAACCCATAGGGCATCTGGATTTTCCCCTTTGAGCTCTATCTGACACAGGAAAGGACCAATTTTTTGTAGGCCAGTGTCTACTGAATCTTGGTGGCTGCACTTGTAAGAAGTCTTTTACAGTTTGCATAGACTTAGCTTTGTCTTCCATTTTCTTTAAAACCTCTTCTGCCTTAATACCAAACAGAGTATTATGCTGTAAAGGTGCATCTAGTAATTTAGCTTTAACATGATCAGGCAAATTTTGTTCCTTTAGCCAGGCATGCCTCCTAATCACAGATCTAGTAACTGTGGCCCTGCAGGAGGCCTCTAAGGAATCAAAACCACATTGCAAATTACGCTTTCCAACCTGTTCAGCTGCATGCAATAATTCCTGCAATTCTTTATTTTCTGCACATTCAGAAATCAACATCATTTTCTGTTTCAGAAATCCCATAACAAAGAAGTATACAAATATACCCTTACTTGGACGACTGTCTCATTCAAGCAGAGAGCAAGGGCATTCTTCTTCAACACCTGGCATTTGTGAAAAGGCTTCTAACATGCCTAGGGTACACAATAAATGAAAAGAAATCACAACTGGTACCCTCTCAAAAGATAATATTCCTGGGTGCAAGCTTGAATACAACTGCCCAGATGGATACCTGAGCATATGAAACTGGCAGTTTAAGGCCCTAACTGCCAAGGTTGCAGATGTATAAACCTTTTTTACCCATCTATCCAGTGCCCTTGAATCTCTGTCAGAGGGGGTAGGATTTTTTGCTGTTGAGGCCTTAACTCCTTTTGGACCCTGTGAAATAGTTTCAAGATCAGCAGCAGGGTTTCTAAATAAAAATCTGTGTGAGTCAGGGACCCTATAATATCTGTCAGGCTTGCTAGGAGCCGGAGGTAAGGAGTCAGGGATCAAGCTTGACCACGAAAACACATCATCCACAATGTCTAAAACAGGGGGTATGGCTAAAGGACTGTGCTGAGGGAGAAGAAGGAAATCCCTGAGCCTCTTTTTTGATTCTGAGAAATCTTGACTCTCCCAGTGAAAAATGCTCTCTCAAAATATGCAAGGTTTCTCCAAATGAATAATCCTCGGGAGATGATGCAGATGGTATAGACTCCTCTACATCAGAATCCTCATAGGGAGGTATGGATAATTCATGATCAGAAGAGGAATCAGAAGTAGTATAAACCTGATCTGAAGATTCATAATCAGTCTCTTGCCTAGGCCTCTTATCTGGAGGAGGATGGGAACCCCTGATCAAGGTAATAAGGTCTTCAGCCATTTCGATCATCTGTTTTTTAGGCATAGAGGCCTGTGCACATGGCTCATGTGTCAGTTTTTTAGTTTTAGAAGTTGCTTTTGTCTTTGGTTTTGCAGCTGTCATCGGTTTGATATAAAAATGTTGAGGCCTGAATACACCCTCAGAAGCTGGTGCCTGCTCAGCGGCTCTGGACCCATCTGAGGGAGATACAACTGTGGGTCCAATACTTTGAGCATCTCGTGGCATGCCGGACTCCACATGGGTGTCGGTAGGGGCCTGCGACTCGAAAGTAGTGGGTGTCAGGGGCTGCGAAAGCACCACACTGAGTACTGGTGAACCGGCGACTGGCTTAGGAGAAGCTTTGTCATCAGTTTTGGACCTCGACTGTCTCTCTCTGTCATTTTCTTTGTGTTTTTTATGTACTTCGGTAGTCGGATTGCTATCCAACAACATTTCTGGGTAGATAAATCTGTTTCCAAAATACTTTGAGGCAAAAATCAAAATACTTTGAGGCAAAAATATACCAACGCTTAATAGTGCGTTGGTTAAATCTAGCACAAAACCGACAGCCAGGCACGTTGTGATCAGGGCCTAGGCAAGAAATAAAGTATAAATGGAAATCCTTATGAGGTATTTGTTTCCCACAAGTAATACAATTATTAACTTTTTCTGACATCGGTATGGAGCAAGAAAAAAGTTTCCCCAACAGGGTACTTAGCTTTAGTGAAGACTTCTGTTCTGAAACTCAAATTCGAATATTTCAGGAGTCGGCCGACCGGCACTTGCAAAATGCTTCTGCTTCGGGCACCGCACAGCAAGAAAGACTAAAGTAAATGGCGTCGGCTGCTTGTTTTACACCCCCAATGACCTGACATCATGGAAGAGGAGACAGCAACTGACGCAGGACCCAAGACTTTGGAATTCAGGCCAACTGAGGGCAACCTACCAGCAGATTACCCAAATGTAATGATTGCAACAGTGAAACACGAAGAACATCTGTTGAAGATTGAGCATTTTGAATTTGGGACTCACCAGAAAAGTGTATAGAATAGACTGATCCAGAATAGGGCACCAGATGCCCCCTTTTTTGGGGTAAAAGAAAAAGTCTTGAAAAAAAACCTAGGCCTGCCTGATTTGCAGGAACTGGCTCTATAGGCCCATAGTCAGTAGAGAAGTAATTTGAGTTTCTACCTCTGCCCTGAGAGTTCTGGGTATGTCTGGGTACCCTTTTAGAACAGAGAAGGTGTGAAAATAAAACTTACAATCTTGGTTTACTATATTGAGCACCCATTTGTCATCTGTGATGGTAGACCATACCTCTGCAAACCTGGCCAACCTTCCCCCCAAAGGAAACCAGGGCCCGTAGAGGTAGGCACAAGAAGGCCGGAGTCATTGAGAATGCTTGCTTTGGGAAGCTGGCTTAGAACTCCCGGATTTAGCAGAAGAAGTATGCCATTGTTTAGCCCTTTAAGGGGCAGAAGCCTGCCCTCTGGAAGATCTGAAACCCCTAGGCCTAGAGCGACCCTGCTTGCCAGGATCAGGGAAAGACCAATTCTTGGAAGGATAATACCTACTGAACCAAGGAGGCTGAACCTGAAGAAAATCTTTTACAGCTTGCATAGATTTTGCCTTATCCTCCAACTTCTTCAGTACCTCCTCAGCCTTATTACCAAAAAGATTGTCTTTGTGCAAAGGAACATCCAACAATTTAGAATTAACAGGCTCAGAAAGAGGCTGCTCCCTGAGCCAAGCATGCCTTCTAATAATGGAACCAGTGGCTGATGCTCTGCAGGAAGCCTCCAAAGTGTCAAAACCACAATGTAGTGAATGCTTATTAACTAGAGTGGCAGAATTCAGTAAGTCTTGTAAATCTTTGTTCTCCAACATGGAAGGAATATCCCCAAGTTTAGCCTTAATAGCCTCCAAAGTATACTGCTGGTACTTAAGCATGTGAAAAAGGCAATCCACAGATCTAATGGCAAGAGTAGCAGAGGCATATACTTTTTTACCCCACCTGTCCAAGGCCCTAGACTCCTTATCAGAAGGTACAGGGTTTTTAGCAATAGTAGCCTTAACACCTTTGGGGCCTTGAGAAATAATCTCAGGATCAGCAGAAGTGTTTTTAAAAAAGTAATTGATGAGAATCAGGAACCCTATAATACCTATCAGTTTTCTGGGGGCAGGAGGAACAGACTTAGGAGTTAAAGAATTTTCCATGAAAACATCATCCACAACTTCCAAAACTGGAGGTATAGCCAGAGGCTTATGCTGTGGCAAGTCCAAAAATTCCCTGATTCTTTTCTTAGACTGTGGAAAATCCTGACATTCCCATTTAAAGTGCTCCCTAAGAGTATTCAAAGTAACTCCAAAGAAAACATCTTCTGGAGGGGAAGCAGAAGGGATAGAGTCCTAGCATCAGAATCCTCAAAGCCAGAAAAAAGTTGAGAATTTCCTTCTTCACCAGCAGAAATACTGGAAACCTCAGAACCTGAGACAGACTAAGCATCAGGAGACAATTCCCTAGCCCTCTTGGAAGGGGGGGGGGGGTGAGAGCCCCTAATCAGGGAAAGAAGATCACCAGCTATCTTTACCAACTGGGACTGAGGCACAGGAGGGGAAGCCAACACCTGCTTGTGAGTAGGTTTGCGGCTGGAAGGTTTGCTAGCAATTCGGGGGGAGTCAGGAGGCCTAGCCACTGCAGAAGTCTGAACTAAGGTAGTCGGTCTGGTTCTGATTTCATGTCGAAGAGAAGAGGCGTCAGAAGCCAGTGCCTGCATAGCGGCTCTGAACCCATCTGAGGTGGCGACAGGCAGAGGGTCTTCTTCTTTCGGTTGTTCCCATTAGAGGTCACCACAGCAGATCATCTGTTTCCATTTCATCCTGTCCTCTGTACAAAAATCAGCTGATGCTATTGCTTACGCCATCTCAATACTAATCAATTGAACCATAGTAGAAGCTAAAATTCCCACCATCTGGAAAATATCCTATGTAATCCCACTTCACAAAGGAGGCAGCTCTACTGAATTCTCCAATTATAGGCCAATAGCTATACTCTCTCCATTTGCAAAGATTATGGAAAACTTTATTCATAGACAGCTCATGCACCACCTAATCCAGAATCACCTTATGGCAGACACTCAGCATGGCTTCCATCCTCATCAAAGCACTACTTCAGCCCTCCTAGCCTTTACCAACACAATAAACCATAATTGCAACAATAATTATATATCCTCAGCCCTCTTCTTGTATCTTTCCAAGGCATTCGATATGGTTGATCACCAACTTTTAATCCACACCCTGCAAACATTCTGTCTAGATACTAGAGCCCTTCAATGGTTTCAATCCTACCTGAATTGTCGACAGCAGGCTGTCCTCTGGCAGAGCAAACTCTCTAATCTTCCACCTAACACCCTTGGAGTACCACAAGGTTCTATACTAGGGCCCTTGCTATTCTCCATCTTCATTAACGACCTTTATACTGTCATCCCAAAAGTCAGCTGTTTCCAATTTGCTCAGCCACATCTCCAGTAGAGTTATGGTCAGCTACCCAGACCACCTTTAATACAATAGGAAACTGGCTTTCTGAACGTCGTCTGATTATAAATCCAAAAAAACTAAAACGCTGTTATTTTCACCAATCCGTAGGTCTACCACTTTCACCTTTACCATAAATTCAAATGATGGCACAATAATCTCCCCTGACCGCTCTACAAAACTATTAGGTGTCATCATAGATAATAATCTAAAATTTGACCTACATGTTAACCAAACTATCAAAAACATCAATAAAAAACTAGGGTCACTTACAGAATAAAAGCCTTCCTAACCCCTCCAGCTAAAATTGCCATAGCTCGCTCTCACCTTCTTTCAACCCTTCTGTATGCATCCCCTCTACTCTCGAATTTAAACAAGACTGTCCTTAACAAACTCTCAATTTGCTGCAACCACATTGCCAGGTTTGCCGCTGGGCTTCCTTTTAGGACACATCATTGCGTCAATCTAAATCAGTTTGGGTGGCTTGAACTACCCAGCCTAATCCGGTATAACCAACTGATTATGACCTATAAAATCCTCTATAATCCGGACAATACTCCTGCACTTAAAAATATTATCACCCCCTATAACAATCCTAGACCGCTTCGATACTCTAACAAACTACTAATTCAGACTAGCAAAATTAATAACACAGCCGGTAACTCTCTCTTTGCAAACTCTGTAAGTAGACCCTGGAACTCTCTTCCAGCTGATATTACCTTACTTTCCACCTTAGGTCGATTTAAAACTAGACTCAAACAACATTTGTCACTTCACTGGCTATGTCAATGTATCAAGCCTGGCTAACTCTCTCTAGAATGTGTAAAAATCTGTTAACCAGTTTACTGTGTAATTTAATTTAATCCTGACTTAAACTCGGGATTAACTCTAACCTGAGGAACTTGTTTACTTATGTAATAACTGTAAATAGTCTGTTTGTAGTATGTAATGCTGGTATTATGTAATGCTGTATCTGCTTACCCTTGGAGCTTTTCTCCCCGGGCCTCCGCTGAAAATGGACATGCATCCAGTCGGACTATCCCGGTCAACAAATGTAATATATATATATATATATATATATATATATATATATATATATATATATCCCCATCATCTTCTTTCGGCTGTTCCCGTTAGGGGTTGCCACAGCAGATCACCTGTTTCCATTTCTTCCTGTCCTCTGCATCTTGCTCTGTCACAGCAACCACCTGCATGTCCTCTCTCACCACCTCCATAAACCTTATCTTAGGCCTTCCTCTTTTCCTGTTACCTGTTAGCTTCATCCTTAGCATCTTTTTCCCAATATACTCAGCATCCCTCCTCAGCACATGTCCAAACCAATGTAATCGTGCCTCTCTGGCTTTGTCTCCAAACCTTCCAACCTGGGCTGACCGTCTAATATACTTATTCCTAATCCTGTCTACCCTCGTCACACCCAGTGCAAATCTTAATGTCTTTAACTCTGCCATGTCCAGCTCTGACTCCTGCCTTTTGTCAATGCCACTGTCTCCAACCCATATAACATAGCTGGTCTCACTACCCTCTTGCAGACCTTCCCTTTCACTCTTACAGGTACTTGTCTGTCACAAATCACTCCTGACACTCTTCTCCACCCACTCCATCCTGCCTGTACTCTCTTCTTCACCTCTCTTCCACACTCACCATTACTCTGAACTGCTGATCCCAAGTATTTAAACTCATCCACCTTCCCCACCTCTACTCCTTGCATCCTCACCATTCCTCTATCCTCCCTCTCATTCACACACATATATTCTGTCTTAGTCCTGCTGGCCTTCATTCCTCTTCTCTCTAGAGCATATCTCCATCTCTCCAGGGTCTCCTCCACCTGTTCCCTACTCTCACTACAGATCATAATGTCATCTGCAAACATCATAGTCCACGGGGACTCCTGTCTGATCTCGTCTGTCAACCTGTTCATCACCATTGCAAATAAGAAAGGACTCAGAGCTGATCCTTGATGTAACCCCAACTCCACCTTAAATGCATCTGTCACTCCCACCGCAGACCTCACCGCTGTTACACTACCCTCGTACATATCCTGTACCACTCTTACATACTTCTCTGACACTCCTGACTTCCTCATACAATACCACAACTCCTTTCTCGGCACCCTGTCATATGCTTTCTCTAAGTCTACAAAAACACAATGCAACTCCTTCTGACATTCTCTGTATTTTTCCATCAACACTCTCAGAGCAAACATCGCATCTGTAGTGCTCTTTCCAGGCATGAAACCATACTGCTGATTGCTAATCATCACGTCCTTTCGTAACCTAGCTTCCACTACTCGTTCCCACAACTTCATGCTGTGACTGATCAATATAGGTTCATAGGTTCATAGGTTGGTACTAGGCTATCGGCCCTAGGGTCTATACATGCCTAGCCATAATTCCCTGGATATTTCTTCCCACAATATTTACTTCTCTGGACCCATGTCTAGCAGGGTGACTGACATGATCCCTGGGGAGAATTTCCTATCTCCCATCCAATCATCAAGGTTCTTTTTGAAGAGTGCCAAGGAGGTGCTCTGCTTGACATGTATGGGCAGTCTCTTCCAGAGTATGGGGAGTCTCTGAGTCAGGAACCTATCCCCCCAGCATGTTTTGTTCATTGTGATGACAAGGTTTAGATCCCCGGAGCGTGTGGCTCTGAGGGACTGGGATTTCTTTAAGTTGAGCATGTCCAACAGCTCAGGGTTTGACATGGCCTTGTATGTTAAGCAGAGATTTCCTCTCAGTAGACGATATGCCACCGAGTATAGCTGGAGTTTTTTTAGACAGTCAGCATATGGCATCTGCTTTAGGCCTGTGATTCTTTTAGTGAGGTATTTCTGTGGCCTATCCAGCTGTTGCAGATGTCTTGTGAGGTACACACCAAATGGGGCATTATACTCTATAATGGGTCTAATGAGGGATGAGTACAGTGGGACAATGACCTCCTTTTTTCTGGATGAAAAGCTCTTATTGATGAGGCGTGCCACATAGAAGGATTTCCTGACTGTTGTGGCAATGTGATTATCGAAAGTGAGACCACTGTCCACCACTGTCCCTAAGTCTCTCATCACACTTTCGATGTTTAGTGTACTGCCACCTATGTGGTAATTCATGGGTACATGTTTTTTTCCAAAGGGGATAACTATACATTTCTTGGCATTAAGCTTAAGCCCATGGCTCTGGCACCAGGCATCTGTTTCTGTAAGGCCCTTTTGTAGAATATCCACATAATTTGGGGATTCAATAATGGCTCCCAGTTTGTAGTCATCTGCAAACGTTATTAGCCAGAGTCCCTTAGTGTTGGCCTGTATTTTAGAGAAGTAGATGCCAAACAAGAGTGGTCCCAGGACTGAACCCTGAGGTACTCCACTTGTCACTTGTCTGGAGCTGGATTTGGAGTCGGCTACTTTTACAGTTTGGGTTCTGTCAGTAAGCCAGTTGGCAACCCTTCGAGTGACGTAGGGATTTATGCCCAGCTTAGTAAGTTTATCTATGATTCCAGAGTGGGGGGGATGGTGCCGAAGGCCTTGGCGAGGTTCAGATAGGTTGTGTGGACCGCCTTACCCTTGTCCACAGCTCTGGAGACTGATTCGAAGAAGTCAATCAGGTTCAGGAGACAAGAATGGCCCTTCACAAACCCAAACTGGGTGGGGTCCAGTGTTTGAGGGTTGCCAATGTCTTTGTTTATAAGTTCCATGATAATGCGTTCCATGCCCTTGCAGATCAGGCTCGTCAGACTGATGGGATGGTAGTTCCTGGGATCCAAGGTGGATCCCCCCTTGTGGAGTGGGATAACTGTAGCTGTGTGCCACTTAGTGGGCATGAAGCCTGAGGTGAGGCTATGATTAAATATAACACTTAGGTGAGGTGCCAGTTCATTTCGTAGTTCATGTAGTACACAGCCGTGGATGTCATCTGGTCCCATGGATGCTGTATTCTTTGCTTTGGTGAGTGCGGTTTCTACCTGTGTGGCCGTGATTACTGGAATTTGGCAATCTTTTGGTATTGAGATGGGCCCTTTAGGGGGTGAGAGGGGGGTGAAGTTGGCACTAAATCATTCTACCAGGATATTGGCAATGTCCTTGGGATCAGTATATTTAATGCCATTCTGTTGAAGCTCAGAGCAGATCTGAGCATTGCCATTTAGATTCTTGACATAACTATAGAATGTCTTGTGGTTGTCTTTGGAATCTTTGGCAATTTTATTTTCGTAACTAGCTTTTGAGGATTTTATGAGAGATCTCAGCTTCTTACTGAGGCTGATGAGGGAGTTTTTTGTATCCTGGGATTTTCATCTTTTCTGTAACAGTTTGTTTCCTTCTGTTGTATAGTTTGTTTATAGCAGGGGACCACCAGATTGGCTTCCTTTTTTTGGAGGAGAGCATCTTGGTTCTATTTGGGATGGCACGATTCATGCACGAGTGGATGTGCTCGTACAGTGCCTTAGTGTAGAATTCTGCAGTCGAACTTTCAGATCCCATCTGCATGGGTGTCATGAAGTTTGTCACTTCTGACTTCAGTAGCATGAAATTGAGGTTTCCTTACTGGGGGGTGGGGGTGGGATGTGGATGTCAAAGGTGATTTGCTTATGGTCAGACTTGACCAATGAGGGGGTGACCACTGGTTTGGAGCACCTATCTCCCATGTTGGTAATGACCAGGTCGAGGATATTGGAGCCCCTGGTGGGACAATGGATTAGTTGATCCAGGGCATTAGAATTTATGAATTGCAAGAACTGTTAGGAAAAGGAGTTGGTACCCGAGTAGTTTTCCCATTTAATGGCAGGGTAGTTGAAATCACCCAGTATTAGGGTGTTTGGTTGTATCTTAATATTTTCCAGTATGTTTAGAAAGGTGTAGTGAGAATCTTGAGGCATAGTGGAGGATCTGTAGCAAGCTACAATTTGGATTACAGTCTTACCTAGTGTTAGTTGCACCTGGAGAATTTCAGATGCATTGTGTTGGGCAACTAGCCTGGAGGTGTGAATATCCTTGGTGAATATGGATACTCCTCCACCTTTAGTGTTTTGGTCTTGGTTTTGTGGCCGAAAAGTGTGGTAAGAGTTGCAACCTGGTATTGCAGGGGTGCTCTCTGGAGCCTTGAACCAAGTCTCAGTTACTGCACAGATATCGATGTTCTCCATTTTTAGGAGTGCCTCGATAGAGTGCATTTTGAGGTTTAGACTTCTAGCATTGAGTAGCATTACCTTCAGATTTTGCATGCTTGTATCTGTTACGGTGGTGGTTTTGTCTTTTGGACCTTGCCTAAAAAAGGAATATAGGGGTGGAAAGAGCTTTAGCCAGTAACCTGAATCCCAGGAGTGACAGGTGCAGACCATCTTTCTCTCTCTCTCTCTCTCTCTGTCTCTCTCTCTCTGTGTCTCTCTCTCTCTCTCTCTCTGTCTCTCTGTCTCTCTCTCTCTGTCTCTCTGTCTCTCTCTCCTCTCTCTCTCTCTCTCTCTCTCTCTCTCTCTCTCTCTGTCTGTCTGTCTCTCTCTCTCTCTCTCTCTCTCTCTATGTATATGTAGACAGAGAGAGATGGCATGGTTACACATTTGCACTGCTGCATTCCCTAAGCAGCTTTAACATGATAATCAGTATCGTGGTGAGTTTATACTGTGTGAGCTGCTAGTTTTGTTCTCTTTTATTCACTGTAGTGTTACACTGGAGTTGGTATGCGTAATTTCAAGGTGATTATAATGTTCAAAGGTGCATCATTTATAAGTGAAGACTGTAGAATTTCTATCTAGTAGCAAGCAGCTCACTAAAGGAGAGAAGTACAGCCTGCTAAGCAAGCAATTACCCCTGTGGCAAGGGCAAGTGACTGGATGTACTCACGTCTGTCACTGCAGATGATACCCTGCTTCAGCAGTGTGCTCTCCAGCCACTAAAGCCCAGGTGATACCCTGATTCAGCAGTGTGCTCTCCAGCTACTTAAGGCCAGCCAGGAAGTTAGGGCCATAATCAAAAGCTGGCTTGATGGTGGGTGACCATCCACACCTAATTTTCACACCCACAGCTGTGCCAAGAAAGTAAATAGGTAGGATGCAGAAAACAGGAGGGCCATTAGGGACTGGAGGTTGGATAGTTGAGGCTGGATAGGGTTATGTAGTAGGTCAGACCATGAGTCCTAAGATGGAGTAGATGCATGTAAAAGTGTAGAAATGCCCATGAAGTCAATGAAAGACAGTTGTTAGCATTTTTTGCAGTTCCTTGCAGAAATCATTCTGACCAAACCAGTACGATGGAACCAGTTAATGAATCAAGTGCACCAGGTAGTGCTACATATGTTGAGGCATGAAGGTATACTAAAGTTGAAAAACATCTGCAAATCTAAACGAGCTTGACAGTTTTTCCATAGTAAGATCAGAGTATAAGAAGTTCTTAGCTGCTTTCCAATCTTAAAGGCAGAGGCATATAGTACTGTAGGCAGGACACACAGGCCGATATTCAAATAGTCTTCTTTGTCCTTTATGTTCTCTTCAGCATATAGACCAGTCTGAGGAGAACTAGGTACTAGACGGCTTCAGCCACGTTTTTGCAAGGGCAGTAGTTATTTTATCTCTGTTAAGTGCCACCTAAATTGTGAGGACTGGTAGCTGGAATAAAACAATTTAACTTTTAATTCTCTCTCTTTATATCAGGTTCCTGGGACTGAGGTTATCGCAACTTTCATGATGTAGAATATCATAAATGTGAACACTTGTTTAATAACATATTCACTCGGTAGCTTGTGTGCACAGCAATGCTGAAAGGAGGAAACGTGAGTGGGCTAATTGAGAAATTACTCCAGCCCATTACAAAATACATCTTGGAACCTTTAACGGGTCTATATTAAAATAGCGAAACCTCACTTACGTGAATGCCTAAATGCCGACACATAAATAATGCACCACAAAAACACAGAACATCCTAAAGCATGAAATTCAAAATATCGAATTGTCATAGTTGGCCCTTATCCGGTATAGCTCCCTAACGTAAATGTGCAATAGT
>NC_056732.1:30295129-30297629 GCF_019279795.1 Protopterus annectens | reverse complement strand
TTGGCCTGTACCTCCGAGAAATATATACCGAACAAGAGAGGTCCCAGGACAGAGCCTTGTGGGATGCCACTTGTAACTGGTTTGGAGTCTGACATGGCTCCAGCAATTCTAACCATGTGGGTTCTGTCCTTGAGTCAGTTTGCAACCCATCTAGTCACATAGGGGTTTATATTTAAGCTGGTGAGCTTATCTATAATGCCCGAGTTGGGTATTGTATTCGAAGGCTTTTGTGAGGTCCAGGTAGGCTGTGTGGACCACCTTCCCCTCGTCAATGGCCTTGATGACTGTTTCAAAGAAATTGACCAGGTTTAAGAGGCAGGATCTGCCCTTAACAAAGCCGAACTGGGTAGGATCCAGTGTCTGTAGGTCCCCAATATCTTTATTTTGAGGTCCATGATGATCCTTTCCATAGCTTTGCAGACCAAGCTAGTCAGGCTTATGGGGCGATAGTTTCCAGGATCCATTGAGGCACCACCTTTGTGGAGAGAGACCACTGTTGCTGTACGCCACTCTTTGGGTACATATCCTGTAGTAAGGCTGAGATTGAACAGTAGTTTTATGTTTGGGTTTAGCTCTTCTTGTATTTCATGTAGGACGCAGCCCGGGACACCGTCTGGTCCCATTGATGCTGTGTTTTTTGCTTTGGAGAGGGCGGCTCTTACCTGAGCATCTGAGATGTCAGGGGGGCAGCACTCTGCTGGGATAGATATTTGCCCTTTTGGTGGGGGGAGAGAAGTTTGCGCTGAACCTGTCAGCTAGGATGTTGGCAATGTCTGTGGGTTCGGTGTATTTTTTGTCATTTTGGACTAATTCTGAGCATATCTGGGAATTACCACCCAGGTTCCTAAAATAACTAAAGAAAGCCTTGTGATTATCCTTGGTGTCCTGTGCAATTTTTCTCTCGAAGCTGGCCTTAGACGATTTTATGAGTGCCCATAATGTTTTGCTAATACTGATCAGAGATGCCTTCCCTTTTTGGGATTTTGCTCTATCATGTAGTTGCTTCCTCCTTCTATTGTTTAGTTAATTTATGGCTGGGGTCCACCAGACAGGACGCCTGCCTTTGGAGGACTGGGTCTTGGTTTTATTTGGGATTGCATGATCCATGCATTCCTGAAGGTGTTCATAGAATGCATTTATAAAGGATTCTGCAGTCTGGACCATATTTTCCACAGGCCCGGGGGCTTTGAAGGATTCCACCTTGGTTTTGAGGAGTGTGAAATTTGCATTAGAGAAGTTTTTCACTGTGGTTTTCTGGGCAGGGGCTGGGGTCAGGATGTGAATATCCAGTGAGATTAGTTTAAGGTCTGATCTTACCAGTGAGGGATACACTTCTGGTCTGGAGCATACAGCCCCCATGTTGGTGATGATCAGGTCCAGTATGTTTTCCCCTCTTGTGGGAGTGGTAACAAGTTGTTCCATAGCATTTGAGTTTATAAATTCTAGGAACCTTTGGGCTAGGGTGTTGGAGCTAGAGTAATGCTCCCAGTCTATGTTTGGGTAGTTGAAGTCGCCCAATATAATGGTGTTTGGAGAGACCTTCATATTTGCCAGTGTTCTCAGGAAGGCCGAGTGGAGTTTCTGGGTTTGAGAGGGTGGTCTGTAGCAGGCTATAAACTGGAAGGCAGTTTTACCCACTGTTAGTTGCACATGGATAGTCTCTGATGCTTCATGCTGTGCCACCAACCTGGAGGTGTGGGTATCTTTGACGAATATTGATACTCCCCCTCCTTTTGTGGTTCGGTCCAAGTTTTGGGGCCGAAAAGCATGGTATGAGGTATAACCTGGTAGTGCTGGGGTGCTCTCAGGAGCCTTGAACCAGGTTTCTGTTACTGCACAGATATCGATGTTCTCCATGCTAAGGAGAGTTTCGAGTGCGTGCATCTTGAAGTTTAGACTTCTGGTGTTGAGTAGCATTACTCTTAGTTTCTTATCCCTTGTGATACCTATGGAGGTGGGTTTGTCTTTGAGCCTTGCCTAAAAAAGGAACTATGGGGGTGGCAAGAGCCTTTGCCAATATCCAAAAGCCCAGGGGTGACAGGTGCAAGCCGTCCCTAGCGAAGCATCGTGGCTTGTCGAGCATGTCATCCCAGGCTGACAGGCATTGGATCTCTTTTGAATGACACCAATACTTAAGCCAATTGTTGAAATTCATCATCTTGTCTTCATATTGTGGCATCCTTCTTGGTGAGGGTAAGATGCAACTCAAGGTCAGGGACATACCGGCCTGGGCTACATGCTCAGAGAGCTCCTCTATGTCTCTTTTCATGTAGTCCAGGGAGGTACGTCTCAGGTCATTCACACCAGCATGGACAATGACTGAGTCATATTTGCACTTGCCTTGGAGTGACCTGAGTGCTTGTGTTATGTGGCGGATCCTAGCGCCCGACAGGCAGCTCACCGTGACCTTCTCCTTGTTCAGCCTGGTGAGCTGGACGTCAGTGTGCCTGATGATAGAGTCACCTATTACAAGTGTATCAGGTGTGTTGTTTAGCTTTAA
>NC_056732.1:30265129-30290129 GCF_019279795.1 Protopterus annectens | reverse complement strand
AACTTACCTGCACTTACATCCATTCATACACCACAACACCAGAAGCTCCGAACTTCGGGATTTCAAATTTCGTGCTTCTGGTGTTTCGCAATTCCGAGCATTCGGGATTAGAATCTCAGAAAACTGAAATTCGGTATTTCACTTTTTTGAGATTCTAAAGGGAACCCATATATATATATATATATATATATATAGAGAGAGAGAGAGAGAGAAATATAGATATAATTATTTTTGAGATATGGGTATATTATGTCACATCTAAGAAACTTTTCAGTTAATCATAAATATGTAAACAACACATTTGTTCAAATCACATTTTATCTGCAGCAAATGTCTTTTAAATTTTTTTTTTTTTTTGGGGGGGGGCCATGCCACTTGCTTCCCCCATGTAAATACACTAACATTAGAGTCACACAACAACAACAAAAAGAGAAAACACTACACATAATGAATCACTGTTGACATGCAAACAATCTTTTGGGTGGGCATTATCAGCATACAAATGGTACAACTGATTAATTTGCCTGGCAGTTCCTGCCATTTTAACATCCTAAACCACAGCAGCATATACTTTTGTATCAAATGTCTTTAGACTAAATATGTTTTAAACTAAATCAGTCAAATCAAATTTTTAGATGTAAATATATATACTTCAGTGTGTACGGTATTTCCCCATGTCAGGGTTGGTGGGTGGTATATTTCAGAAAAAACTGATTTGTGTGTTTTGCACCTTTGGAATCACTACTGGTCTGATTTGTCATTGTTGAATGTTTTAGAGGTTTTGGCCATGATTAATTACATGTCACTTAATAAAGGCTTTCTGTTTCCTAAACATTCGGAAAGTTTGTGAAAGTTTGATTACTTTTAACATTGAATTTCATAACTGAAACTGAATAGTGTAATAAACTATATGTTGCAGCATCTGATACTGGCAAAAACAGAGAAAATGTACATTTGTTCATTAATTAGTGTTGTGCATTCTGTGTTCACTATCTGTTTTAAGGTTAATGTAATACATTATATTTAGTGAAAGCCTAGCTTGAGACTGAAATCATTAGCATGCTGTAAGCCGTCTTATAACACTTAGAATCATTTTTACTTGCTATGCTAAATAATATTTTTGTTAACAAACCCACAACCTTATTAGAAATCAGCAATCAGTCACTTTATATAGTAACTTTAAAATGTGATGCTTCCTTACTCTGATGATAGAAACATCTTACTTAATTTGAAAGTCAACTATTTGAGGGAAACATCCACAGTAAATGATGGAGCTACTTAGTAACCTGAAATTAAGTAATATTAACAACCAAAAAGGACAGAAGTGGATCAGTTTTTGCTCCCTACACCCACCCGGGACAAGTAGTCCGCAGTCCTAAACCAGCAGTAACTAATTATATTAACTCAGAGATCATTTTACTGTAGGGTAACGTGAATACATACTTTCAGTGGAAAAAAACAATTCCTCTATTTTCAAGGTACAGTGACACTGGATTTAGAATATTTAGACAGAACTAATGCAAAGCCCCCCCCCCCCCCAACAGGCATAAAGTTTTAACCAATACTGGTGTATTTGGTTAACTATTACAGTTCATTGCTTTATAAATCAGGCTTGATATTCACTTTTCAGATTATGTGATCAGTTCAGAGCTCATAGTTCTAAATTAATATTTCACACACCTGACTTTGTAAAAGTCAGGTATAGGCCATTTGTACTTTACATCCAATTTCCCAATTTAAGTTACATTTATGAGATGATCTTGGGTATCTATACCCTTTCAATAATGAAAAGAAACAAAAGGCAGACTAAGTCAGCTTTAATGAACTCACTGCAGAGTGCATCATCATTTATATAAGATAAGGTGCATTATCTGGCTTTGGCATCTGCTTATTTAGAATTACTGACAACAAAAGTAAACAGAATTGATCATCAGATGATAAGACCTACTGACTGCTTAATCTTGGCAGAAGGTAGGACAGTGCAGAGCAAACCCGAATAAGTAAATGGCCTTGTAAGTGTAATATGTCACAGTCAAGTAATCAGAACACTTCAAAAACTGAAGATATTAAGGCATTCCATACAACTATCACTCTATCCATTTTCTAACCATTTGTCCTGATTATGGTTATTCTAGTGCAAAGGTGAGCAGGGCAGATTTCCTTCTCCCCTGCAAAAAAAACAGTAATTCTCTAGTAATTTGAGAGATATAAATGCTACAGCAGGTCTTGAGTTGGTCTTCAGCTCTCCTCTTAACAGGTTAGGCCAGTTATATCTCACATAAAAGGCATGAAGGAGACATTTTCATTAAATGCCCAAACAATCCTGGCTCACTCTTAGTCTGGAAGAACAGCATCTCTACTCCAAAATCTGCCTATGTTGTCAAGCACCTTATTTTGTTATGGGGAGGGTCTAGGAACTTTAAGAAGAAATTAAATTTCTCGTAAATGTAACTGTGGTCTTATACAAGCCACCATTATTTGAAGCTCTTGACCAAATAAAAAATGTGGGGGGAAGAGAATAAATAATACATTAGGAAGTCTGACCATCACATTTCACATAACACTCTGTCAAATATCCCCATCCACTGGTCAATCTGTTAATCTCCTCTGTACTCAGTCATGAACAATGGAGTCCATACATAAATTCCTATATGTGAGATAGCTGGTTCCTTTTCCAGATTATCTCCAGCGAGCAAATCCATTTTTATCCAAACCAGGAACATGCTGCCCGAATTGTAGGTGCTAATTGTCATCCTAATCACTTGTTATTCAGTTATGAACCAATCCGGTTTGTGCAAAACATCAAAATCACTCAAAGACAAATAGTGTATTATCTTCAAAATAAAGTTGTAACTGTCATATCATTAGACTGTATACTCTTCAGACTTAGGCTGAGAACTGATTTCCTGCCTAAAAAAAAAAACAGTAAGAAGACAAGATGCACCCTTGGTAGGGTGCTTCACCCATCTTGAATGTGGATGACTTAGTATAAATACAACAGTTACTCCACAAATATAAGGAGTGACAGTAATGGAACAGTGAATCCCAAGTTCTATATAGTCAAAGAACCTCCCAGAAATACATTCATATACTTTCTGCAGTTCCATAAAACATGTAGTCGATTCTAGCAAATTCTCACAATCGCACCAGTACAAAGAATAGAGACAGGTCATACACTGTTTCATAGCCAGGATAAACCCTTTGTATATCCTCCTGAATCAGATGCTCATCTATTGGGCAAAGCTTACTTTGTAGTATATTGACATGTTTTGTAAAGTTTGCTGAGAAGTATGACAGATCTATGAATGGAATAAATCATCATTTCACTGGTATAAATAGCACCCCTGGTCGCTCCTGTAAAGAGGCTACTAGCCTAGTGGAACTACCCTGGTCAACAAAGGATAAATAAATAAATGAATAAATAAATAAAGTCAATTAATTACTTAAATTTGTCAAATTTTAAAACTGAGTACTAGCTTTTCCCATTCTAGATGTTCACTTCTCACCTTCTTTGCAACATCAAAAAGGCGCATTAAACAGAACATATACCAACAACATTCAGTGCCTTCAGAAATTTCACCCAGATCTCACCCAGTTGCACAGGCTTGCCATAGTGGAACTGGCTAGTTGCTTCTGGGATCTCTTTCACAGAATTAGATCCAATCATAAAAGTTGCTTCTGAATCTGCATCCTCAATACAGGACACGCTCACTATATTCAGGAGTTACTAAAAGTGTCACTTCCCCTCCTGACAATGAAGTCTGTTTTAAAGCAACTGTCATGTGATCAGTTATGTCCAGATGGTACATTCTGACCTTGTGCCCCAGCTCTGACTACTTTCCCAGCAGTGACATGGCACTCTCTGTCATGAGGTCATTTTGTAGTCCCAGAATCCTAATCTGAACTTACTATGTCTCTGAAGTTACTGGCATTGCACATGACCCGCACCTTTGCCTTAATGAATGTGCTGGTAATGATCACACGTGATTGCTTCATTCAGTTTTTATGGCCAGAGTCTCACCATTTTACTTGGCTATTGCTGCAGGAGTGAATTTTCCTATTCCTGCTGTGGACAAAGTTATCTGATAATACAAATGAAACATCACATAATCAACTGTTTTGTTTACTTTTTTGTCTGCATTGTTCTTATCAGAATTTGCCAAGGCTAACCTTACCAGGAGTACAAAGGTCCAGAAAACATAGCTCAAAAAGTACAAGTCCATGCTAGTCCTTCCTCCATGGACAGGTTATAATCAAAGGTGAGGATGATGCAACTACTGGTTTAAGGTATGAAGGGTTTATGATCATAACTGAAACCATAATCAAAGCTAAAGTATGTTAAAGAAAATCACTACAAAGACCCATCACACCCTAAAATGCAGCCAGGAGCTCATGAGTTTGTTTAAAATTCACCTTCAAGTTTGAACGTACTATTTAACTACATGGAAATTGCTGTGACAACATGCATGTACTGCACTCTGATGGCAGAAATCATAGAGTCAATCATATTGTGCCTTTTTAAGCTTCACCCATAACACAGACATTACTCCATTCTGCTACTGTGTGTTTATCTTGTCAAAATCAAAACAGTTCAGTATTTGGAAGAATTGTCATATAGAAGTAACAAATAGCCATCTGCCAGCCTCCCCCAAACAAGTGAGGTTTGGATGATGCTGGGTTAATGGCGAATGAAGACTCCAATGAAAACACCACGGCTGCCCGCTGAACTACTAATTGATAGAGGCAATGAACATGCCACGGTGAAACAAATGTCTCCAGGACAGACAAGACTTCCTAGAAAGCACTGCTCCAGCAGGTGGCCTGTGAACAAAGTAAGAGCAGCAGTAAATAAGAAGTGCAGTGCATTAGCAGAACAGCACAGATACTGTGTACCTCAACAGAAGTTACAACTCGTAACTCTGTCACAGTAGTCTGAGAGAGGTGGAGTTACTGACCAGTGTCCATGCCCAACAGTTATAAGGTGGTGTACAGAGCTGTCAGGAATGAGAAGCACATATATTGTGGAGCACAAAAACGGTCATCTAATGCCCTAAGGTACATAGTAAAGAGGAAGGCTAGTGTATTGACATAGCCAAACCACTGATGCAATCACTACGGAGAGGGCACTCAGCACATCATTACTGCAGAGAATAACAAAGATTATCATTGTAAGAAGATGGGAAAGAGAAGACGTTTAAAGTCAAGTAAGGCTGGAAGCACAGAGGAAAAACAAAACATGTAGTGAAACATGTCCGATAGCACACGGTGGTTCATACGCACAGTCCGTCAGTCACACATGCACTGTCTGCACTTATGAATAAAACAGAAAATCAAAAACACTGATGAGGCTCCTAATAAGAAAGGTTGTAGAGGAAGTAAACTGCAAGTGCCAGTAAGGAAATAAAAATGCACCTTCCCTTATCTGGCGCTGCCTGGAAACAATGCCGAAGTCATGGCTGGGACACGTGATCAAAACAAAACTAAACACAACAAACGTTCAAAACAAAACTAAACACAGAAATGTTCAAAACAAAACTAAACACAAGAAACGTTCAAAACAAAACTAAACACAAGAAACGTTCAAAACAAAACTAAACACAAGAAATGCTGAGCATTACTACTAATTCATTGGTAATACAATAGGGTTACTCCCGAGATTTCCACACAATAAGGGGCACTGAGATGTTGCTACGGTGTGAAATAGAAGCAATAGAACTTGTGTGACTCCATAAGTCCACCTTAAGGATTATAGCATGTACATCACTGGTGCATCCTTACTGCTGTAGCACTACTTAATTACTGTACCAAAAAGATGTAGGAAATAACAGCAGATTTTCCCTTGGCATACATTCTGATAACTAAGAAGGCTGACTCTATTCACACATGAAACACCAGTACTTTTAATGCTTTCACCAATAAACTGCATGTCTAATTGGATCACAAATCACTACCACATTGACAATACACCCCAAAGAGTTGCCCCAGTTGTTTATGATTTGAGAACTTATGTAGACAGTGATCTAACTTTTGGCCATCACACGTCCACTGTTGTAAGAAAGGCCTTCTATAGTGTACGGTTACAAACACAGGGAATGCATCTAGATGTAGGTATGTCATTGTTCCATTTACTCAGCCCTCATTAGGTCAGTCATTGAATATAATGCCTCCTTTGGCATTTTATCTGTCCAACACATGCAACAACTGGAATACCCACAGATATACCTTACTAAAAGGATACAAGGCCTAAACAACAGACTGACTCAAAGCCCTTTCACTATACTCGGTATCTTACAGACTGCTAAGAGGTGAGCTGTGCCTGGCACACAAGGCATCATCCAATCCATTACTAATGGATTTACTGCACATCAGCAAGTCAAATGACATCAGAAATACTTTGTCTAGGGATCTAAATCTCTTCCACAACATCAGCAGAAAGGTTTAGATGGGCAGGCATATCTCACAGACGATACTGTTGCTGTAGAACAGACTGTCCATCGACATAAATCACAGTTCATTTCTGTTCATTTTCAAGTGCAACTTAGAGCTACGGATGAGAAACAGAAAACTGACACCAGGGCTGCCCACTGAACTACTGATGGACAGAGACAGCTCCTAAATGCTTTATCCCATGCATGGTCTCCCTCAAATTATCTATGGTATGATCCCAGTTATTTTTATTGGGAGTAATATATAATTATCGATCATGGGATGGGTAAGTTCAGTCTATAACCAAATGGGATAGATTATTTTTTCCACAAAAAGGGAAACTGGCTAGGTTTATAATGGCCTGCAATGGTAGATAGCCTAGTACTTATCTATAAAACTATGAAACTATCACTGTAAGAGATTTCAAGTTGGTAAATATGAACGTTGCTTTTTCCATCTAGCCCAGAGGACATGCATACATTTAATGGGTAAATGAACTAAAATACACACAGTGCTTATGTATATTGGTAAGCCATACCTTCCTAATAATTACATAATATTTATTTAACATTTGTTTACCAGGAAAGTCCAACTTGGAACAAAGCCAATTTTCAGTGGAGGCCCAGGAAGAAACATTCCAGACACATGTCTTTGTAATGTGGGAGGAAACCCACACGAATGCAGGGAGGACATGCAGACTCTACACCGAAGGCACCCCAGCTGAGAATTGAATTGGTGAACTTCTTGCTGTGAGGTGACAATGCAACCACTGCACCACTGCACCATCCACATATCTATGGTATCTAAATCATTATTTGACTTCTAAGAAACCAGCTGGCTGATAATCTATTTAAAATGCATATCTGCCATCCATTGTTTCATTGTCTATGGACTGCCCTGAACAGACAACTGCAGTGATGCAAAGAACATATTCATCTGTAAAGTTATTGGCATCATATAGTGCTCATCAAAAGTACCTTATATGGCTTTCAGCAAAAATAGTATAGGACCCCTTTCTCACACAAAATATCCTGCAGAGCATGTTATTTCCTTGACTTTTAACAGTTTTACTCTGGTGCAGTGGTGCAGTGGCTCACATTGTCACTTCACAGCAATAAGTTCTCCTGTTTGATTCTCAGCTGAGGTGCCTTCAGTGTGGAGTCTGCATGTCATCCCTGCATTTGCCAGGGTCTCCTCCAGGTGCTCTGGATTCTCCCACATTCCATAAACATGCATATGGAGTGTTTCTCCCCAGACCTCCACTGAAAATGGGCTCTGAAGCAGTCAGACTTTCCCAATAAACAAATGTTAAATAAATAAAACAGTGAGGTAAAAGTAGATGATGTGACACCACTGAGAGTAAGCATAATGCATTGTCTGACTTTCTGCTAGACATAGCACAATGTGCAGATATTTCTAGGGTGCTACTTCACATATGTTGCCGAAAAATTTTGGCTATCCAAAAATATTCATATATATGTTTTGTGTATACACGTGCCTTTCTATATATCTATATGCTTCTACTACTAGTGGACAAAAGAGACTGTACAGAGGATGGAAATACCTGAATTGCATTTGCTGAACAAAAAACTGAGAAAAGCACATCTTTAAGTGTTTTTGCAGGGGGCAAGCCCATCTGGGCCCCTTGATGTGAGGGAGAAGTCCGCCACTCCTGAACTTATATATACCAACTCCATGGTCACACCAACTAGAAGAAGAGGAAAATTCCCCCAAAAGGAAAATCATTTCTGCCACAACTTAGTGACAGTGATTCCTGTTGAGGAAGTCCACTGCTCAGTAAGTTGAACCCTGGCCAACTGAAGCTCAAGCTTTCAGTCTTTGTCCATCAGTAGGCTACCCTATTTAAATCTATCTAACTATACATATGGATAAAGAGAGAGAGACACACACACACAGACACACACACGCACACACACACACACACACACACACACACACACACACACATATATATATATATATATATATATATATATATATATATATATATATATACATATTTTCCATGTTGACAAGTACCCCTAGCTGCTAAAAGCCCCATCCCTCTAATCAGTCTTACATGGAATTCCTGATGGGTGAACTCTATTTACCCTTCTGTGCTATTTATAACCCACCATTCTTTGAACTTCTTCATTTAAACAGAAATACTGGTAAAACAATTGCATTAGAGGCACAAAGCTACACTACCAGATTTATAAGTATCTATATTTATATGTCTATACAGACATCTATATGTACATTTATATATATATATATATATATATATATATATATATATATAAAATATATATAATATATATACAGACTGCGGACAGCACAGTGGTGCTGAAAACTAGCTTTGTTCCAAGTTGGGCTTTCCTGGTTAACAAACGTTAAATAAATATATATATATATATATATATATATATATATATATATATATATATATATATATATATATATATATAAGATGCCACAAAGACTCCAGCACTAGAAAAATAATGAATCAAGCAAACGAAGCAGTGATGTACACTCAACTTTAATGGCAGACAGCCTGCTTCACAGACCGGTTTTGCTGTATGGCGTCATTGGTGATGGGAAAGATTACATCCCATGATTTGTGAACAGCATTATGTAAGTCATGTTTTTAGTTCAATTGAATTTGTCCGATGATGTTCTGGTGTGGAAGTTACTCAGAACAAAATCATTTACATTACTTGAGATTTAAGCATTAAAGAGTTATTTTTCAGTGAAGCATGTTTATTTTACCTTATTTTCTTTTATATTTTAACAAATGTGTTTAGTACATTTTTCCATTTCACTAATATGTTGTGCCTCTAGAATACTTTTGGCTATCATAAAATATCTATGTATAAAAACTTTGAAACACCCAATTTTGTGTCACTAATGTTGACACAATAAAACTGAAAAACAACACAGTCAATATCTTTAAGTTAAAACAAAATTTTTTGCAGGTAAGCATGCCCCCTATACCCACCTAACCTCCCACCAAAGTATATATATTCCACCTCCTAGATTGCACAATACCAGAGAAACGGTATATTCCCCAACCGAATAATGTAGGAATCTCGCTCTCTTGTTGACTAAATAGATGTTGATTTTAACAACAGTTGACATATGTACTGCCTCTCATACATGCATGCAAACATACACGCACATACACACACACACACACACACACACACACACACACACACACACACACACACACACACACACAGACACACACACACACACACACAAACACACACACACATATATATATATATATATATATATATATATATATATATATATATATACATATTTTCCATGTTGACAAGTACCCCTAGCTGCTAAAAGCCCCATCCCTCTAATCAGTCTTACACGGAATTCCTGATGGGTGAACTCTATTTACCCTTATGTGCTATTTATAACCCACCATTCTTTGAACTTCTTCATTTAAACAGAAATACTGGTAAAACAATTGCATTAGAGGCACAAAGCTACACTACCAGATGGTGTAACAGATATCCAAACCATTACATCCCCAGTTTCTAGCACAAGCTGTCTATACATATCAAACAGAAAATTCCCTGGCAGCCTTTAAAATCTATTGGAATGAATGGATGAGCGATCAGAAATTTTCATCTGGTATTCATAGGAAAAAGCTACTTAATGGGGATGCTGTTAAGCTCTCTCCAGTATTCGGCAATGTGGTTAAGATTCTAAGCATGCCCTCTGCACCCACCCAAACTCCCACCAAAGTATATATTCCATCTCCAAGACTGCACAATACCAGAGAAGAGTCTACTTCACTGTAAATTTACTAAGAAATGATGACGTTTTAACTGTTGACCCTAACGCCATGAGGCAAAGCTATTAACCACTGAACTACTATGCTCACCATCAGTACCGGTTATTTTTAACTGTATGGCTGAGAATTGAGTTTTCTCTATTTTTATAAACATATTCTCTTAACATCTAGGGATTTCATCAGAGATAACACTCATGCTCCTTCCTACATGTAATAATCAAATCAGTAGAAGTAAAGAATTATGTTTTCTGAAGTCTTCAGAAAACAGGCAAGTCGACTTGCTGAACATTAAAAAAAATCACCCAGCAACAATAAGCCCCTCCGTAGCCTATTCATTCAGAAAATGACAATTCTGCATTCAGATTTCCACATTCAGAACTCTTGAAAATAAAGCAAGTTACATAATTATGAGAATGAGAGAATTTGTAAACCTTTGCTTATTACTGACAGCATTGCTAAACATACTGTTTTGCACAAACAAGCTTTCATCAGATGTGTCATAATAATTAATGTTCAGAATCCGGAGCAGGTCAAAAGAATCAAACCATACTTGCCCACTTTTCTTGTAGATGCTTAATTTCAAGATTAGTTAATGTGCCAATTTGAATCTGCTTTTCTAGTCATAGCATATTAATATCGCTTCTCATTTTAGAGCACAGTTGCACCAGATACACAGAGTTCACAGATAGAATATTTATCATGCTGCCTGAAAGAACCATATTGCAGCGTACTTACTAGCACACATCAGCTCTGGTTTAATTACTATCATCCACACAGAAAAGTAATATCATATATTTAAATTATTATTTATTTAAATAATTTACTATTCAAAAAAGCACACAGTAAGACCTGACAATTTACATCCAGGGGCATCCAAGGAACATGTTAAAATGGTCCTTTTTTCAAAGACATAGTTATATATCCTGCATATTACTTTAAAATTAAAATGCATGCAGTTATAAAACATCGCAATTTTTAATTAAGCCTACCATTATCTGATATTTGTTTCTTTATGTCAGTGGAGTACAAAAGGACTGTTCTCTGTGAGTCAAAGTCTGCAGTTAGAGCCAAAAACAAGTACTAGGACAGACAAAAGACAGTATGTTTTATACTTCTACACCATAACATTACACAGCAGTTAAATACTAAAGTCAGTGCTACCGAAGCCGTAGTCCAAACCTACTGAACCCAAAGTCTAAACCTACTGTACCCGTAGTCCAAACCTACTCCCAAGGGACTACAGTGGTACTCACACATGGGAGCACAGACAGACATTTCCTCAACTTTTATCACTGTTATTAGTTTTTTTTAATCTAGCAGAAAAGAAACCAGTTCAATACCTGCAGCAGACCTCTTGTTTAATACAGTACATCTCAGATATTTAGTCTGATATACTGTCTAGCTGGGGATGGCATTATTGATTTTAAACCATCTTTCAAGCCAAGGTATATTCATTACATAGCATTTAGCACACCTTTCCTTCTCAAGTTATAAATTTAGCGATTTTGCAACACACACTCTGTATAGTCTGACTCCATATTACTATGAATGGTTATTTTTGATATCCAGTTTTACAACATTTGTAGCATTACCCTAATGAAGCATATACTCTCCCATAAATGTATGGGGCCTTCTCAAATGCTCAGAATACTAACTTGGTAGGAATAATGACCTGATTAAGCCCACGGGGGTGTCTTTGGTCTAGAAGGATGTGATATCAGCATTGTTCAGTATTAAGCAATGTATGTGATTATCCATCCATTTTGGGTCAAAGGTCAGTTACAGCATTCCTATTGTGGTGCAAAATATTTCAGACATTATCTTCTCAATGTGTTCATTGACATTCACCTTTCTTCAGTTATCAGCCTAGTTATACAGAAATCTTGAGTATAACTTCACATGGATATTTTCAGTGCTAAGAGTTGATAGCAATGACCACTGCTTTCATGGTAACATTTTAATCATCAGCTGATCCTTCCAAATTCAAGTGGATTTAGACAATCTGTTAGCAATTCCTATCTAATTTCTCATTTTCATGTAACATGCCCCATACCAACACTACATATCAGAGGCCTATTTCTTGAAACTGTTAGACCAAGAAGACATCTATTTGACTCAGATGTTATCTGTCAGTTCTGTTGTCTCTGGTAAGCACCTTCTGGCCTGTTCCAAAACATCTCAGTGGCCTCTCATTCAAGGGTCTATGTTCAGCTATCAAACGGAAACATCACAGAACAGCATTGTATCAAAATGCCATTCAGCAAAACTCCTCATGTGGAGGACTGTGCCCCCAACACCTTCCGCTAATTATATATACCAACTCCAAGATCATACTACAGTGGGGAAAGGGCGGATTTCCTGATCAATACCATAATGAGATCTCACTTGCATGGCTCAATAAACAGCATCTTCAAAGAAGTATGCTCTTCGATGCTTTTTCCGTTCAATAGCGGAACATAGACCCCTCATTCAAATATTCAAAATGTGTTCCATGTACTCTTGTATGCACATGTGATTTCACCTAGTCACATCCACAGCAGACATTTCTACTCAGGAATATTCCCACTGGCATACAATTGTTGGCTGCATGTGTGAAATTATGGCAAGTGAAATGAAATTGATCAACCTTGTGTTACAAAGAAACTAGCAAACTGTTTACTTAAAGGGTTGTACAAATTTTGCAGCTAATTCATTTGTGGATGAGTACTGAAATCCAAACAAATGTTTAATGTCATTTTGCTTCAATCATGTTTATATTTTCAGGTTTTCTGATTGGGAAATGTGGACTATCATCACTAAATATTCGCTCAGGCAGCCTATTTCTTCCATTATCCTAAGACTGCTGAAGTCTTTTTTTAATGGAAGACAGGATATAGATGATTGCAAGATACTCTAAGTATATATCCAGTGAAATCAGGAATGCTAATGTCATAAAAGGGAAAGGAAAAGCACGCGTTCCTCTAATGAAGATTGCCATGTTCAGTGATACAGCTGTACAACCATTATGACATGCATTAGTGATACTACAGTATAAGCATTCTGACATCCAGCATAGCAGATGGCTGAGCCAGCAATATTCTTATCAGCGTCTGGTGACCAGATAACAGAATGGACAAAGCTCTTTCATTTCACCATTGCCCATTTGCCCCTCATGGACAGAACCTAGCAGGATACAATAACCCCACTGCAGCCACATGAAATCACTTCACCTAAAAACAGCTACTTTTTCTAAGAAACAAAAATTAGGGTGCAACATATTTATTACCTTTAGACCATCCTTTTAAACTAAGTCACACACCTGTTAAAATATTGAATCATTCTTGCTTCATTCTTCACTGTTACCTGAGCAACATCTGCTGTGTAGTGCATTTTCATCTGCTGTATAGTGGGTATCCATTTGGCTGTGTAGTCCATGTCCATCTGTTGTATAGGGGGTATCCATTTGGCTGCGTAGTGCATGTCCATCTGCTGTATAGTGGGTATCCATTTGGCTGTGTAGTGAATGCCCATCTGCTGTATAGTGGGTATCCATTTGGCTGTGTAGTACATGCCCATCTGCTGTATAGCGGATATCCATTTGGCTGTGTAGTGCATGTCCATCTGCTGTATGGTGGGTATCCATTTGGCTGTGTAGTGCATGTTCATCTGATGTATGGTGGCTATCCATTTGGCTGTGTAGTGCATGTTCATCTGATGTATGGTGGGTATCCGTTTGGCTGTGTAGTGCATGTTCATCTGCTGTATAGTGGGTATCCATTTGGCTGTGTAGTGCTGTTCCATTTGCTGTATGGTGGATACCCATTTGGCTGTGTAGTGCATGTCCATCTGCTGTATGATGGGTATCCATTTGGCTGTGCAGTGCATGTTCATCTGCTGTATGGTGGGTATCCATTTGGCTGTGTAGTGCATGTCCATTTGCTGTATGATGGGTATCCATTTGGCTGTGCAGTGCATGTTCATCTGCTGTATGGTGGGTATCCATTTGGCTGTGTAGTGCATGTCCATCTGCTGTATGATGGGTATCCATTTGGCTGTGCAGTGCATGTTCATCTGTTGTATGGTGGGTATCCATTTGGCTGTGTAGTGCATGTCCATCTGCTGTATGATGGGTATCCATTTGGCTGTGCAGTGCATGTTCATCTGCTGTATGGTGGGTATCCATTTGGCTGTGTAGTGCATGTCCATCTGCTGGATGATGGGTATCCATTAGGCTGTGTAGTGCATGTCCATCTTCTGTATGGTGGGTATCCATTTGGCTGTGTAGTGCATGTTCATCTGCTGTATGGTGGGTATCCATTTGGCTGTGCAGTGCATGTCCATCTGCTGTATGGTGGGTATCAGTCTGACTGATGATTAGCAGTTCCAGATATTTTGGATGAGAAAATGTTGGCCCATCAGTATTAACATGCCTTTCATTTCCTCATTCACTGTATCTTAAAATACCCTCAGAAGAACATAGACCAGTTTGTGATCATAGATGACATTCCTTTAACCAGATTTTCTGTCTGTGTAGATATGATCACATTCAGTTCAGGACAGTGAACTTGATGCACATGGATAAGGCCTTTCTGCACAGTACAGATCTACAGCTGTGAGACTGTATAAACATCTACTGACCTCATCAGATCCAAACATAGTGAAAGTGATAAATATGAAGAGAAGATGTCTAAGATAACATCTTTGCTTACTTTAGCAGAAGTAATTTCAGAATAAAGTAAGAATGGAAGTTAAATCAAAAGCAGACAAATTCTGATAGCAAATGTGTGTGACAAAACATCATACGAAGAGTATTAGGAAGAAAGTATAGAGGTCTTCTGGAACAAAAATGCATGTTGAGAAAGAGTTGATGAAAGAATTGGTAAGAGGAGGTGAACTGAACCAGTAATAATAATAATGCCGTACAGTGGACTACTTTGCATGTTGGTCCCTTGAAAATGTAGAGAAACAGACAAAAGCAGGACCAGTAAAACAAAATTGGAAACAATTAGTCACACATCTACACTCATGGCAGAGGGCCTGTACACTGAAAGGCACAATAATGGGGAAAGACTGCTGCATTGAGGATTATGCAAACACTACAATATAGAAGTAATGAGAAACATTGGAAACATAAACTATTAAGCATTATATAGAATGATAAAGTTCATATCATATGGGCTCACCTATTACCAACAATTCAAAAAAGTTGCATGAAAACCAGATTTAGTGGTACATGAAAAAAAGACAAATGTAGCATTGAATATTTAATTGCTGCACCCATATGCAGACAGATATAAGAGCAACGTGTAAGAAAGATACTCAGAGACTTCCAATAATAGCATGAGCAAATGATCTAATAAAAAGAATTTTCAGTAGTGCTTAAATATGCTACCAGTGCATGTAACACCATATAACCTACACAGTCAGACAACTTAGAGCTCACTGCAGGTGCTGAGAAGAGCAGCCTTGTGAAACACCAAAGACAGAAACAATACTAACTTCATAAACTCTAATTATACCTAGACTTAGGAATGGGAACCATTCCTATCATGGGATTAGAACCCCAAAATATGTGGAGAAATTAAACCCTGCAGTCTTTGAAGCTAATGCAACAGAACAGTAACAGTTCTGTAAGATGAAGTACCATGCCATAATCTAGTAGGCAAAGCTTGATCAAAACTGGAAAGCACATCACCAGACATGACCGCTTCTCTTATCTCCCCTAAGACACCTTCACAATTCTCTTTCTTTCTCAATTCAAACTCATCTGTAACAAGGTATCTAATGAATGCAGGACCATTGAGAATTCCTTAGACACCTGTAGTAATATTTCATCAGTTGCAATACATTCTGAGGCCAGGGTCCTTTAGCAAGTCGGTGTTATCTTATGTTTTACAGAGTTCACCCTTGTCAACTGCATATGCGTAATATAGAATGTCACCTTTGATAGTGTCACACCTGTGTTTGGTTACCCTAATTAAGTGCACTTATTAGAACACTATGTAGGTTTTTCGGGTGTTCTTCATCATCCCTATGCATCATCTATACAATGTTTCAGTAGAATCATATATTAGGAATTCCCATGAATAACTGATGCGCTATCTGCTGCCAAACATTAGGCACAGACACTATTCTAAAAATCAGATGGCTATACTGAAACAATATTTTATACCTATTACCTGTTAGACATGTCTTAGAAGGCGTTTCTGCTTCCATTTGTAAGTATCCATATGTCAGATAAATTCCATCAATCCTTCTCCCTCACCCGTGCTAAGGAATCTGAAACATTTTCATTTCTTGGCAGGGGGTACAGCAAAGTCTGCAGTGCTAGGGTGATGCCCTACTGAAATCTTTGCATGCAGCCACATACTCTGCTTTATCTTACTTAAACATTAGTTTAACAGGTCTAACCTACTCACTGTACATAACCTGAGTTAACACCCCATCTTCCATGTCTCGTAGCTCCTTTTCCGTCCTGGAGGCTATCCTAGCATCATGGAATTTTTCACTACCATTTGGCTCATGTTTAGATTTTGTTTACTAGCATGCATTTCCATCTTTCTGCACATTTATTACAACTTGTTCATCCCAAGCCAATAATCATAGCAACCTTTCTTCTGTGAAAGGCTTGGCATTTTCATTGACTGACTCCCTTAACTTCCAAACAAATGACGGCCTCATTTAACTTTTTCATATTCAGTTTCTACTAAATTATGCCAGCCATCCCCTGTTACATGCAGATTACACATTTTGGATTTCACTTTTGCATGTCACAAATACGGTTATTTTATTCATCAGAGATATTTTACCTGTGTAAAGTTCTCACTTAACCAAAAGGAGTTCTCACAAATCAATAATAGTACATGTGAAAATGGTTTCTTATGTTCTTGCATCTAAATCATACTGAAAGCAGCTTCTGTATTCAGTTCCATCTTGAATCTCACTATTACCACCACTAAATTTATCTAAACGACCTTCCAGTGAATTTGATTCACATCATACATCTCTAAAGATGGCAGATCACAAGACCGATCTT
The DNA here is from genome assembly GCF_019279795.1 of Protopterus annectens. Taxonomy (NCBI): domain Eukaryota; kingdom Metazoa; phylum Chordata; order Ceratodontiformes; family Protopteridae; genus Protopterus; species Protopterus annectens. The sequence goes on along the minus strand of NC_056732.1, from coordinate 30,272,871 downwards.
TTGTAACAGATTTTATGTTTTCTAATTTCCCATTGTTTTTTGTACTCACCATTTTGCACTCAGTTGATTCTTGGCAAGCAATTGGTTTCTTGAGTTTGTTTTTCGGTTTATTTGTTTTTCTACTTGCATGCTATTTCAGTATGGTTATGTTTATAAGTCACTAAAACAATGCCATACGCTTAAGTTTTAGGCTTTATATCCTTCAGAAAATGCATGTTAACACAAATCCTGTTATTATACCATATTTCTAAGCTTATAACAACAGTGTTTAAATCTGTCCTTGATTTTGGGCCTTTGTCCCTCTATTATTTTTGACTTTGTCCAGATTTCTTGCACTTATAGGTTCAGAGGTATAGCAATCGTGTACTTATTTGATTTCTCTTAAAGGAAATATTATCCTCCATTGTAGCTAACTTTATCCTAAAATTATTCTCCCTATATTACCTAGATGCTATTTAGTACTCAGAAACCACACAGTACCTTTCAAAAATTTGATTTCCAAAAGTCTCCCTGTCTCAGACAAAGAAGGACCTACCATGTGTTTTTTTCCAATCAAATGTAATGATATGTCTGAGATCCTATAGTTTACAGTATCCGTTGCCACAAATGACTTTACTTCATGATGTTGCATCTTTGCTGAGATCAGAAAATGGATAAACACCAAAAAGTGAACTCCTTGTTATTATTTACTTGTTGATCAAATCTTTATATAAACATGTTTGAGTTATACTGCAATGCCACATAAACAAATCTACAAAAGCACAGAAGAAAATTAGCAAATAGTCTCATTTGTGGCTCAAAAATGTTTACTAATTTGCCTTATAAAGATAAATACAATATTAAACCTGTAGGCAATCCTAAGAAACTGCTATCCTGGCTGACGTTAACCTCGATTGGAGTGCCCTTGATACAGATTCCCCTAACATCTCCATTAATCTCTATCGCTTCTCCCAGCTAATCTCTGCCCCTACTCATCTAAATAAACACACCAACTCTGGCTCCACTCTAGATTGGGTCCTTACCTCCCACCCTAACTTCTACCACAACGCCTCCATGCTACCTGATACCCTAAGTGACCACCATCCTACCTTCATACTTCGACACTCATCCCTACTACACAAATCCAGGCAATACAAAGACTTCCGTAAGATCTCAAACTTTAATCCAGATGATTTCAACTACTCAGTCTCTACAGTTAACTGGTCCTTCCTCTATGACCTCCCCTGGAGAAAGCTGTCCTGGCATTTAACAACATCTTTCTAGAAACATTTACCTCCCTGGCCCCATCAGGAAAATAAGAATCAAAATCCAATATGCCCCATGGCTAGCACACGCCACTCATACACACACACACACACACACACACACACACACACACACACACACACACACACACACACACACACACACACACACACACACATATACATGCACACACACCCACACACACAGACACACATACACACAAAACAAACAACAAGCTAATCTCGTGTTTGTTTCGGGACCTCTCCAAAGCCTTCGACACTGTTTCCCACCAATTGCTTTTATACAAACTAGCTATTAAATTCTAATATGGAAAGGGGTTTGGTTTTAAATTTAAATGTAGAGGATGAAAGAAGAAAGTGAATAAATAGCAGTAAAACTTTTATTTTATCCTATCCAATAGATAGTGGAGTTATTAAAAAGTATATAGAGAAGAACTGGAATACTTTCCACCTGGACACTACTGTATTTAATAAAGTTGGTAATAAACCAAATATTGTCTATAGAAGAGACAGATCATTTAAGGAACTGTTGGAGAGAGGTCAAAAAACAAAAAATAGAGAACAGACCTGTCAGAATATTTATATGTGGCCATTGCACCCAATGCCAATACATTTTAGCTGCAAATAATTTTGCAGACTCCTCAAAGGTGACCTCTGTCTGGCATACAAAGCAATCTCAGACTGCACCCTGATTGGACTGCTGCATATCTGCAAGTCAAGCTCCACTCAAGTAACCCGCACGCAAGACCTCACCCTGGACTGTGACATCAATAGGACTTGTTGGCGGAACAGATTTGTGTCCCAGAGACACACCCTTCTGTGGAATAGACTCCCTCTCCATGTAAAGCAGAGTACCTCATTAAACCTTTTAAGCACAACCTGGATAACTGGATGGGGAACAGAAAATACACCCCTGGGATTCCACCTATGTCGCTGCTGGCTTGTTGGAACATGGGATAAATTCTTGGCTAGGCGTGTAAGGGCCTCAGGGCCAATAGCCTAGTAACTTCCTATGATCCTATGAAATTAATAGTAGAAAATTCACTGTTAAAGACCATTTTTCATGTGTATCTAAAGGGGTGGTCAATGCAGCCATTTGTTCCTTATGTACAGCCTTTTACATTGAAAAAAACTTCTAGGAGGTTAAAGGACAGGATTTACAAATATATATTAGACATTAGGAAAAAGAAAACCACAAATGCTTTGTTTAGAGACGTAGAAGAAGTGGAAAACCACAAGTTTCTTTTTATAGTAGTAGATCAGATAGAGAAGGATGCTAGTGGGTTTATTATGGAAGAACTCCTCAGTGCTTGTGAACTAAAATGACAGCTTCGTCTTAATGCTACAATGTATCCAGGGTTAAATGAAGCAGTTTCACTTAACCCAATTTTAAAGTTAAAATAATATGAAGTTTGAAATTGATTACGATGAGTACTTAACCATAAAATGTTTTAACTGAGGAACAGGAAATTATTTTAGTCATGTGGTTTGTAATTAGTATTTAATGAAGTTCAGTGGTGAATGTAATTAGTTCTGAAGAAGTTGCTAGTAATGTTTTGGACCAAAAGCTATTAACTGATTAAAGTATTGCAACTATTTTTTAAGTGCGTTAAAGTGTGGTCTGTAGCAAGATTTATCGTTCAGATTGGCACATTGGTCTGCTTGGTTTTTAACTCTATTGGTCGTGTAATTTGTGTATTTCTTCAGTGTCACAGGAACCCAAATCCTGTTCTGGCAGAGTATTTAGGTGGCATTCATTGGTTATTAGTTGCAATTTTACACCTCAGTTTACTTTGTTTTTGTTTTATTCTGGAAGAGGACAGAGACAAGTTCCTATTACAGCATTATAGGTTATAAGAAATTAAAATATAATTTGAAGGAATGTAAGTCTGACAAATTAGTACTGTATAGAATATCATGATGTGATTAAAATATACATATATTTTCATTTTAGAGCAGAGTTTTCCTTTAAGAACATGAATTTTTTGCAGCTTACAAAAACATTAGATTCAGGTATCTTGCAGTCTCTCGGTCTCTTCAAATTAGTGTTTTTCAGATGGTTTAGCTGTTTTTACCAGAATCAAGCACAAATCTTCCTTACACTAGTGATAAATAGTTTTTTCATAGTATGACAATCAGACCTTTTCCAAACTGGCAATATGAACATTCACTAAGCCATTCTGTGATGTACTCTGGAATCTCTTCACATCTCATTTGATCCCGCATAAACAACCTAAAATTTTCCATTTTCACTTAAAGAACCTCAATTTTTTAGAGTTTATCAAAGCCTTCACATTATAATGTTCTGTAGTCTCTTCAGTCACTTTAGATGTTTTGCTGATATGACTTCACAGCTGCTCATTTGCTTTGGTTCCCCTTAAATTTAGCAGCACTGATATTCATTTGCCATTTGAAATAACACTAGCTATCATAAATCTATTTGCTCGATGTAAGTTAAACATGTTAATATGGCTGGCAAGCTCAGCCATTTTGAAACTGCATTCTATTTTCAGCTATACTGACTTTCCTTACAGTTTAAGCCCTCTTGTTATACATATCATTGTTTCATACCAGACATGTAAACATTATTGTTTTGCATTTCCACTTGCTAATGTTGTATTTTCTTCAAAACACAGATTTGTTGTATTAGTATGTGAAATGCACTTTGTTTTGTTTTGTTACAACTCATTACATTACAAAAATATCACCCTTGTTTACCCTCTTCATCATCTGACTATGAACTTGACCTTTTCAAGGCAGGTATCTCTATATAGACTGTCATTAATTGGATCACTAATGCTCATGTCTGAAAACTGCATTACTGTTTTTTCTTATAAAATAAACATTAAATATGAAGATTTATTACTGCAACATTTATTTTTTAAAAGTTTCATTGCTAAGTAAATATTATATTTAGTGACATCAAAGTTTTGTATACACTGTTTTCTGAATATCACATTATATCTTTAAAATCCATTGTTTGTATCCAGAATTTCATACCATGTCAATTTATAATACAAAAGCTTTGGAAACACTTTTATAAGGATAAACATGTACTTTCCTGCAGAAAGTTTTACACATCCAACCACCTTGTCTGCCATCCTAATCAGCAAAATGCTTTCTTCTCACTCAGCTGTTGTACCCCTTAATTATGCAACATCTTTTCTGGATGAATACTGTTAATTTCTGCAGCCACAAATTCACATTGTACATGAGCTGACTTCTACACAAATCTGATGTGCATTTGCACTACATAACATTACAATCTAAATCATAAATACTCAGACTCAGGGTCACAGTAAATGCACTCTTTGCTAACTACTGCAGGAATGCAGCGATAGTCTCGGATGGAACACGCATACACATATAGTCATGCATTTCAAAGTGCATATACTACTTTAGCATTTATCCAGAAGCAAGAAGACATTTCAGTGGAATCTTGTATATTTTTCTGGGGTGCCTGTTGAAAGTGTATGAAATGTAACTCTCATTCTTAGGACAGTGATAATTTATGTACAAATAGAGGGAAGACAGTACACTAATTCCAAGATTACAGTATCTCATAGTGTTTCCTCCTACTCTAAGCTATACCATTTTTAAAGTTACTGTACAACAGCATCAAGGTAGAAGGGTGCAGCCTCATCTTGGGGGTATATGGATTTGACTTCCCCCCACAAAAATACTTTAAAAGTATAACAGTGATATGAAATTTACTGTTTTTTTTATCAAAATCAGAGCTTTGTTTTCAGAGTGTCATCAGTTGCAGCATCTGGTCTCAAACCTTCTACAGGAAGCCATTTCTGTGAATATAAGGTCATTACTGGGTGGTTGATAACTTAGTATGTCCTTCATTCTTAGTGATGATGCATTTAGGTCAAGCTTTCTGAAAATGATACATAAATGCATGATCACTGAAGATGCATCCCAAAATAAATCTTACCAGGTCACTCCCTATCAATTTGTCAAAACTAGTAGATATGAATGGAATTTAGAAGGAAAGGGAAGACTCTTTGAAAGCCCATTTCAAAGATTTTTTTTGTAATAAAATTGATTTCATGTACAAAGAGTGTCTATAACAGTTCATTACTGTAGCAATATAAAGGCAATTCCATCTAAGAATATGTACATGCATACATACATACACAGTTGTGCTTCGGAAGGCATGCACTACCACACCCTGCTCAGGCAGCAGAAAGTAATAAATAACTGGAACCTTTTATAATTTATTTGAGCATAGGTTCATTGCTCTCTGGTTACTAACTCAATAGAGAGTACATTCCTAGTGGATGTGGGCTAATCATTAATGCAAGCCATCCTTGGAGGTTCACTAGTAACCAATACAGACAATAACGTGTTACATGAATTTCATTAGAGCTACTTCAGATTTGTTAAATTTCAGTTTTCAATTCATGATTTACTGAACATTTTTTCTCTAAAAGTGTTTCCTGATAAGACTCCCTGCCAGTTTTTCAGAAGCAGCGAATATGAATGTAGACAAATGCCCAAGTGAACATCTGTATGACAGTTAAACCAAGATGCCTTAACTGCAGCAGAAGCCTCTGCCCTTCAGTGATGCTGGCTACCACATGTACATCACCACAAATAATATAGTCAGTTCTTAGGTCACTGCATCCTGAAGAAAAGGGGGGTCCTGCTGTATTTCTGACACTCAATAATGCAAATCTTGAAACAACAAGAAATTAAGTACAATTTGTGGAACTATATGCTAAGTCCACAAATTGGAGTTTAATAATGCTGGGCAGTTGTTGGGACATGGCCAGTGCTGGGCAGTTGTTGGGAGATGACCAGTGCTGGGCAGTTGTTGGGACATGACCAGTGCTGGGCAGTTGTTGGGACATGACCAGTGCTGGGCAGTTGTTGGGAGATGACCAGTGCTGGGCAGTTGTTGGGACATGACCAATGCTGGGCAGTTGTTGGGACATGACCAGTGCTGGGCAGTTGTTGGGAGATGACCAGTGCTGGGCAGTTGTTGGGACATGACCAGTGCTAGGCAGTTGTTGGGAGATGACCAGTGCTGGGCAGTTGTTGGGAGATGACCCGTGCTGGGCAGTTTTTGGGACATGACCAGTGCTGCTCAGTTGGGACATGACCAGTGCTAGACAGTTGTTGGGACATGACCAGTGCTAGGCAGTTGTCGGGAGATGACCAGTGCTGGGCAGTTGTTGGGACATGACCAGTGCTGGGCAGTTGTTGGGACATGACCAGTGCTGGGCAGTTGGGACATGACCAGTGCTGGCAGTTGTTGGGACATGACCAGTGCTAGGCAGTTGTTGAGACATGACCAGTGCTAGGCAGTTGTTGGGAGATTACCAGTGCTGGGCTGTTGGGACATGACCAGTGCTAGGCAGTTGTTGGGAGATGACCAGTGCTGGGCAGTTGTTGGGAGATGATAGGCAGTTGTTGGGAGATGACCAGTCCTGGGCAGTTGTTGGGACATGACCAGTGCTGGGCAGTTGTTGGGACATGACCAGTGCTAGGCAGTTGTTGGGACATGACCAGTGCTAGGCAGTTGTTGGGAGATGACCAGTGCTAGGCAGTTGTTGGGACATGACCAGTGCTAGGCAGTTGTTGGGACATGACCAGTGCTGGGCAGTTGTTGGGAGATGACCAGTGCTGGGCAGTTGTTGGGACATGACCAGTGCTGGAAAGTTGTTGTGACATGACCAGTATTAGGCAGTTGTTGGGAGATGACCAGTGCTGGGCAGTTGTTGGGAGATGACCAGTGCTAGGCAGTTGTTGGGACATGACCAGTGCTAGGCAGTTGGGAGATGACCAGTGCTAGGCAGTTGTTGGGACATGACCAGTGCTGGGCAGTTGTTGGGACATGACCAGTGCTGGAAGGTTGTTGGGAGATGACCAGTGCTGGGCAGTTGTTGGGAGATGACATGGCATGGAAACTTACTTTTGTTTGTGCAGTTGTTCTCATACATAGTGGTAGCATGTGTGTGGCTTTCTTCCCATACTGTTCTGGTTGCAAGTCCCGGTATGTTGCTCATTTCAACTAGAGGCTACTGTATCCAGGACTAATACTAACTTCTCACTTCCTTCTTAAATAACAATAACTGATTCTGCCCTATTATGCTTGTATAAGTTGTAGAACTAAGAAATGTTATTGGTAATTAAACATCATCCATGGGGTGCATATTTATGGGTTGTCTTCCTTCATGCCTTAATTTCTTATTTTCCAAATTTTGGAGTGAAGTGAGATTTGCAGTTTAACATTATAGGTTCATAGGTTCATAGGTTTATACTAGGCTATCTGCCCTAAGGCATTTATAAGCCTAGCCCAAATTATTGTGGCTTACGCCACCCCTTATATGTAAAAATACTGTGCCCATTAGTTTGTTGTGCCTCTGTCCAGCAGTGACCCAGAGATGATTCCCGGGGTAAACCTACGATCTCCCATCCACAGGTCTAGATTTCTCTTGAACAGAGTCAGCGAGGTGCTCTGCCTCA